>NC_133662.1:69123398-69423398 GCF_037893015.1 Macrotis lagotis
AAATGTTACGGCACTCTTCAATTACATCATATTTTTCTTTTTAAATTTACAAAGTAATTAGCCACCATTATAAGGATTAAAAGGACTATACTAAAGGCATTATCTCTATGTTAGAATTCCATTGAGTTGCCATCCCCTGGGTCTGGGTACTTAGATGTGATCTTTGAGGGATAATATTTTTAAAATATTTTCAATTTCAACTTAAGGTAAATGCTGACACATTTTAAAGCCAATTACTCTTAAGAAAAAAATTCTATCCTTTTAGCAACTAGACTGTATTATCCATTCTAGTTAAATTCCTGCTAGATCTCTAAATAATGCAACAGAGCTGCAATCTGATCTTGGGGCAAGACATTCATCTTCACATTTACAATACTTATACCTGACACAATTTTATTAAAACACATATGAGGATGAATATCAATGTGTAAAATATTAGTTTACTCAGTAAAGATAATACGTAGATATATGTAGTAGTAACTTTAATACCTAACTTCAAAGTCATATATAGGTGCATATGTATTGTATATGTATTATCTATCTATACACAATGAATAGAGTGCCTGTCTTAAGAGTTGAGAAAACTCATGAGTTCAAATCTAGCCTCAGATATCAGCTGTGCCATCCTGGACAAGTCATCTAACCCTATTTGCCTCAATTTTTTCTTCTATAAAATGAGATGGAGAAGGAAAAGGCAACCCACTCCAGTATCCTTGCCACAAAAATCCCAGAGTCAGTAAGAGTAAGACACAACTTAAGTGACTAAACACACAAACTCTCTCTCTCTCTCTCTCTCTCTCTCTCTCTCTCTCTCATCTGGGAGTTATTTTATGATACAAGTCTCTCAAATTGTGGAACAGACTTATTTTTTAATTAGTCTTAACAAATTGGTACTGGGAAAGAAGGAATTCTGACTCTTAAAGTCTTAGGTATGCCTTCCTATTTTTCATCTGTTTTCCATAATCAAATCCTAGACCTGACAAAGTAATTAACACAAAAATCAACTTAAACCTAGTCATATTAACTTTGGTCAACCAACATTTTAAGTCTATTATCTTTAACAGAAAAAAAAACCACCCACCTTTTTTTCTTTTTATAAAGAAAATTCAGGTACCAGCAAATATATATAACAAGGACATGTTTAGTGGTAGAGAGGATAGTTGGAGGGAGAAAGTTCTTGACATTATACTAAATCTAATCTATTAGCCCTAATCTGATAATAAGAAATTGATTTATGCCTTTTAGAGCGGGGGTTTTTACCTAGGGTCTTTGGAAAAATTTCAAGTAACCTATGAATTTTAATAGGGGGAAAAATGGCGTTTATTTTCACTAACCTCTAAGTGAAATTTCTTTTAATTATTTAAATAAAATATCCTGAGAAGTGACCTATAGACTTCAACAAAACATCAAAGAGGTTCATGACACAAAATATAGTTAAGAATTTTAATTCTGGATAATCTGAATGTTGGTTTGGAGATGATGGTCTTTCTTAATTAATTCCCTGCTACTCTAGATAGGCCAGAAATGGCTAAGGAGAGAAAAACTCTACTTTCTTCTAAGGCTTATATCCCACCGTGGGATATAGCACAGTTCCCTTCTTTCCAGATTCGCCCTATACTCCCTTCTGACCTCAACTTTTTCAAAAACTATTTTGGAATCTCAATCCTCATTTCCCTTTAATTACCACCTATTCAATAAACTCCAGTGGCCTTATCATCTCCAGAATTAAATGTAAAATTCGTTGTATTTTTTCAAAGCTCTTCAGACTTCTTACACTTTATTCACCTCCTTTCATGTACAGTAGCCTCCTTGCTGCTTCCCGCACAAAACAGTTCATCTCCCACTTTCAGCATTTTCACTATCTTGTCCTCATACCTGGAATTCTCTCTTTTTTCTTTACCTTTATGGCTTTCCTGAATTATTTCAAATCCCAGCTAAAATCCTATTTCTACAAGATTTTTCTGTTCCTTCTTTGCTAAGGTCTTTTTACTAGGATCATTTTTTATTTTAGTTTTTGCAAGGCAATGGGGTTAAGTGGCTTGCCCAAGGCCACACAGCTAGGTAATCAAGTGTCTGAGGCCGGATTTGAACTCAAGTACTCCCGACTCCAGGGCTGGTGCTTTATCCACTGCGCCACTTAGCTGCCCCCTACTAGGATCATTTTCAAATTGATGCTGAATCCATGCATATCCTGTTCATAAATTTATGGATTTCCTTTCCTATTTGATAATGTGCTCCTTGAAACCAGCTCCTTTTTTTGCCTTTATTTGTACCCTAGCACAAAGAACGAATTTTTCCTTGGCTTAAAATAATTTTGTTATCCTCATTTCTGCCATCTTATAGGTTCAAAATAGATTTTATGTGTTCTGGGGGCACATGACATTAATCGTAACATTTAGTGAATTACACTACATTTTATACCAAAAAAACCCCCCATTTTATCTGATGACTTAGTAAGAAAGTATCCTGTCTCAATAACTCTGAAAAATAGGTAAATGACTAGAATGCCTTCAACTGATAGTACAAAGGCATGCAGAGGTCGACTACTACGTAAATACCACGTTTTAAATATTTTGAAGACTACAAAAAAGAGTAGAATTCGTCTACCTATACTTTCCTATTTTCTTTAAAAAAAAAAAAAGAACAAACCAGAAGTACTAAAGTATTGAAATCAAGTGACTACATTTTTCTTGTTTAGTACGCAGAACTCAATACAAAATAATAAAAGCAAAGAGACAAAAAGTATAACTAAGATATACCAATCTAATTTAAGCATACTCTTTCGTATATCCAAAACACACTAAGATAATGAAAGATATCTTAATTCAGACTAAATACTTTACAAATTGTGTTCAGTTAAACAGCTATATAGAATGTTTGTGACTTTAGAGATAATATAGTAGTATAATCTCATTTTACAGGTGAGCAAATTGACCAATGAGAGAATGAAATCAATGAGTCACTCTCATGGTTTTCAGAGCAAAGTATTTATGAATATTTTAGTGTTCTCAGAATCAGAAGAAAAGTAGAACAGAAGAGATATTTTCTGTTCTCCATATGTAGGTTAAGTAAAAAATAATAAAATAAATACAGGCATGTAAGAAGTTTACAAGAACTTAAAATCTTATCAAAATACTAGTTTCAAACCAATCATATTTTAATGACATCAAACATAATCAAAATTTGGGATTAGAACCATGTACTGTGAAATAGTTGGTTTTTTTAACTGTAAAGTTACATATAAATAAAAGAGAGATCGGAATATTTTGAATGATTTAATTCATTACTCTCATTGTTAATAATTATGTTTATAATTCATACACAGGAATTATTTATTACAAAGGAAGTAACACTCTAAAAGTAGGAAATAAGATTTCCTCTGTAGTAAACCTTTTAAAGTAAATTCAAATATCAAAATGTTATTAAGTCATTTATATTAAGATTTTAAAGTTTGCAAAACCACTTTAGATATTTTTTCTTCTGTTATTCACAAAGGATGTCAAGTGACTGTCACATAGATAGTATCAGAGTCAAGAATCAAACACAGACCTGTTAGTATTTTGAAATCACAATTTAGATTTCCCTACAGTGATTTTCTAGACTATTTAAAAAAGTTATTTGACTAAGATTTGTTTTAAAATATATTTTATTAAATATCCCAAACTATTTTCCAATAGATACTAAGTAGTACAATACATTTGGGACTAAAAACAAAGCAGAATATCTTTCAATATTAAATATCCATGGTAATGGACAAAGAACAAAAACTCCTAAATTGTACCAGCAAAAAAATAAATCAAACTTTTAAATATTTTCAAGTGTTTGCTTTAGTATCTTACTTTCCCTTTATATAAAGTGGCAAAATAAGTTAAGCAATGAGGTAGGGAAACATTTAAGCAGACAAAAATCTCTTCAGTTTAGAAACAAAAAATCTCTAAAAATATAGAAAGCTATACTAACTAAAATTTACCCTAACAGAAAATGAACAATACTTAATATGATTGAGTTAGAAATCAAATTTCAAATGGCCTGAGTGTTCAGGTCTCAGTTGTGTGAATTAAGTTGTTGTGTGTGTTAAAAAACTACTTTATTAAACACTTCAATAGTTCACAAATCTCTAATTTCAATATGAAAATCTTTCTTCCTCCACTGACACAAACATCCTAAGGTGAATGACCTTCTTTGGACTTCTACAGACAAGTTTGATTTTTATTTATCAACTAGGATTACAGAATCACAACTGGAAGGAAATTAAAGAATTCATCCAATTCAACTTCAGTTAACTAAACATACAGTGATTTTCCCCTACCCCTTTTATTTTTTATAAGAAACATAAATCTTTAAGGATAAAGAATGTTATAAAATTTCAACTCATTCTAAAAATATAGGTTTAATATATTCCTTATAGGACAATCTGATACCAACATCATTGGACAAATATACTTGATTCTATACATACATATAAATATATATGTACATTTATCCAGGTTCAATCCTGGGTTACATCTTTGAGACAGGCCCAGAAATAAATAAGCACACAGATAAGTAAATGTGCATGTATATACTTATACACATATATGCACAATTAGAGTTTTACTATATTGTGGGAATTTTATAGGGTAGGATATTACTGTGACTTTCTTACCTCTGTCACACACAGGGTGAGAATCAAGGGAGATGAGTTTAATATATACCCTCAACATAGGGAACTATTCTTTCTCCCTACTTATTAGCTGTGCAAATGGCTAGAAAAAGAAGATGAAGAGCTCGATGTGGAATCAAGAAAATTTGATTACAAATCCAGCTTCAGAAACTTACTGGATATCTAACCCTGGGTATATCAATTGACCTCTTATCTGTTTTAGTTTCATCAATTATAAAATGGGTAGAATGATTAGCATCTACCTCCAAGGTGGCTGTGAAGATAAAATGAGATAATAAACTGCTGACTATTTATTTATTGTATTTTCATGCAGTCTTTCACTACCATTTCACTCAAATAAATACTAGGAAAACTCTGCTGGTGTATATAATCAGGGTAGACTATAAAGAAAAATAATATAGTAGACCCTACATTTAAGCTCACTGTCTTCCAGGGAGGTATGGTCACATACCTGCATCAGAAAAGAGCCTTCCTCTGTAAACTCTACTAGAATAATATTAATTACTTTGTTAGAAAAGCCCAAAGAGATTTATACCTAAAATAGGGAGGGAGCTGTTCTATGAAAGAATCAACTAATGCATCTTGTAAATGTTAAAAATCTTAAATTATCATGGTAAAAATAACAGGCCACAAATTTCTTAGCTATTGAAGTAAATGAAATTTAAGTACAATTGCTTCCTTTTTTAGTATAGTAATACTGAAATTACTAAAACAAAAGACAAGAACAGAATAAACAAAGAAAAAAGTAAATGTTCACCTGAATCCTTATATTAAGTCTACAAATATATTTATGCATTTGTTAAAAAAAAAAACCTTTCTATAATACTGATGTTGAGGGTGAACAAAATGTTACTTTTAGCTCATATTTTTAAACTTAATTTTTTAAAAAGATTATAATACATGTGTACATTTAACATCTCACACACAATGCATATATTGTGTTTTGGAAATTGATGTCAGATATTTTATACCCATCTATTATTTGGATTAACACATTTGTAGTATTTTATTCATATGTTCATGAGCTAAAGACTAAAGAATAATTTCTCTCTAGAAAGGCACTTTATACATGTATAATTCAGGAAACAGATAAAAGGTTTAAAATAATTATTATATGTCTCTCTCAATACTGTCATACTGTCAGATATGTTCTCCCTCACCTGCAAGGAAGAACCGACATTGTTGTAGTGCTTTAAGGCAAGTAAAGCACTTAACATATATTATTTCATTTTATCCATTACTCTACCATGTAGGTTACTATTATTATTATCATCATTACTATTATTATTCTCATCTACAAATGAAGAAACTTAATATAGTTAACTAGCCGGTCCAGAGAGATAAGGAAGATTAGGACAGGAATGAATTGTAGAAGTATACAGCAACAGTAAGAAAGGCATCATATGAACAAGAGGGCTCCAAGACTTAAACTCTACTTGAGGTTATGACTATGCTAGAGATACATAATTGATACCAAGTTGACATATGTTAATCCATAAATGCAACCTCATTCAATCTGACAAATCTTTGAGTGCTTATTATGTGCTAGGTTCTAGAGGCAGAGAAAAGAATAAAAGTCCAAGGCCTTGAGGAGCTTATGGGGAGATAGAAACAGGATAATCTGGACCTGATACTGAAAGCAATTTCAGAGGCCTTCTAGTTCAATAACCTCATTTTTATAGATAAGAAAACAATGGTTCTGGGAGAGGCCACACAAGTAGTAAGATTAAGAGGCAAGATTTTAATCCAGCTCCTCTAACTCTAAAGTCAGTGTTCTTACACAGTATATATATGAAATGTCAAGAGTGAAAAGGTTAGAGGATTCATGAAAAGTTTTATAAAGGAGGCAATACCTCTGAAAGAAGATTGAGATTCTACAAAGAGTTACTTAAGATACAATGCATTTCATTTATATAGAGGCTCACGTGGTCAAAGGCAGATGCTAGAGAATTACTCTCAAGTGTGAGGAAGAGTCAGGCCAGAATGAAGTATACAGAAATAGATAGTATGAAGTAGGTCTGGAAAGGTGAGAATCAGATTATGAAGGGTTTTAAATGTCAAGTTGATCATTTTGTATTTTATCTTAGGGGTAACTATAAAGGATTGTGAGATTTTTGAGTAGGGGAGGCAGGACCTGATGTTTTAAAGATTACCAATTTAGCAGCTGCTTAGAGGACAAATTGGAGAAAGCAAAGTATGGATGTGGGGAGAAAAATCAGGAAGATAAAGTAAAGGTCTAATTGGGGTGAAAATAGTGGAGAACCAAAATAATGGAAAGACTTTCTTAGGAGAGAAGAAATTAAAAGCTCTAAATATGTATTTAAAAAGCTTACTATGATTTGAGGGTCAGTTTGATGCCAGACTCATAACCTACTTTTGCATTCCATTAATAGCCCTCTTAAAAACTTCTAATTGTAGCTTGAAACTGGACATCTGACTCAATTATCATGAGCATCAAGGTATAACCACACTGTCATTTTAAAATGAATTAACCGCCATATCTTAGAACTTTGTTCACCTCAAATATCTCGCTAGCAGTAAATTAACTTCATTGTTGTTTAATGGTCACAAATAAAGAATTCAGTCTTTACATTATCCAAATATCCAAATCAAACTTTATTTTCATGAAACTATTTTGCTAATTATATTGACCACAGCATTCTACAATCCATTCTTTAGACTATGTTGTTTTACTGTATTAAAAAATAAAATTAAGAGTTGAAAAAGAATATTTTCCTTTCAATGAAGGAAAAGCTTTCTTAAAATTGATGAAGCAGAGAACTAGATTTTAAAAAGTGATTAAAGTATGAAAAGACTTTTCTGCAAGGCATAGAGAAGGGAAGAGATTTATTTTATAAAAGTTTAGGATAAATGGAGTCCCAGGGATCTACACTGAATCAAAAATATTTAAATCAGAAATTAACCTGGGCAAAAAGCTGAGGAAGTACAAAGCATCTTATGTATAAATTTTGTTTAAAAGTAAATACTCTTAATCTTTCTTGCCCTAACAAAAAAAAAGTAAATACTATATTGAGGTTTAAAATATTTAAGACATAACTGGTCCTTCAGCAGCCAGAATTTGATTTTATGATTCTTGTATTCAGAAAAATTCAAAAATATTTTGGCTATAAATTTTTTAATATTCTATTATTGTTCAATCACTTTTCAGTCATGTCTGATTCTTCATGACCTCTTTTGGGGTTTTCTTGGCACAGATACTGTAGTATTTTGCCATTTCTTTCTTCAGTGAATTAAGAAAAACAGGATTAAGTGACTTCCCCAGAGTCACATTTCTAGTGTCTGAGGCCAGATTTGAAAACTTAGTTTTCCTGAATCCAGACCTAGCCCCTTTTCCACCATGTCAGCTAGCTGCTCTATTACATTTCTAGTAATCATAAACTACAATTAAAACATCTCTCTCTCTCTCTGACACACACACTCCTTTAATATATTTCAAAATTCTCCAAACTTATTTCCTCATTAACATTCAAAAAACTTTGCCCTGAAATGCCGGCTCTTAAGTTTACATATAACACAAACTGTATACTTTAATACTTCAGTGATCCATGATTTTGTCAGTGTGAATACCATGCACTGATATAGACTGCAAATCCTATGAAACTCAGCAGATTTTCATGGAACTACTACAACTAAATTGTCAACCTGATGTAAAGTCTTTCTGAATTTAGCTAAACTGACCGTTGAATATTAGACATAATCACAAAGACATAAAAAATTCTTTCCCTCTTGATAAGACATTCCAGAGCTTGCATTCTATTGACATGACTTAAGTGCACATAGCTAATTTAGACCCTTAGGTTTAAAAACTAGGTAGGAGCCAGTAGCTTGACACAACACTAGATTTATTGTTGCATTTGGAAGCATAGAAGGCCTGGGAGATTCAGCTTCCAAAGGTGAAATTCACTACCTGCTTAATTGTAGATAAGTTACTTTACTTCTTAATGCCTCAGTTTCCTCATCTATGAAATGGAAGTAACAAGAGTAGTAAGCTGAGTTGTTATGACTCAAATGAGAAAACTAAAATAAATTAGAGTGCACTGAACAAACTTCAAACAATATATATATATATACATATATATGCATATATATATGTATATATATATATTGCAATTATTGTCTTTCAGTAGGATGTAAGCTCTTGAGGGCAAAAATGGTTTTATTTTCGAAATTCTAGCCCCAGGACCTAATGATGTCTTACACAGTTACGTGTTTATATCTTTGAGTGAACACTGAAAACTAACTACTAACCACAACATGTAGGCATAGTACAAAATGCTTTGAGGAAATAGATTTAATACACAAGGGTTTTAATTTAAATTTTCCACAAGGAAGTTTTCAATGTAAGATGAAAGTAAATACTTTTTTTACTGAAGTGGAAAACATTAAAGCAAAAATTATGGAGTCAAAATACTCCAGGAAGATTATATGCTCACTAACTAGTATTTAACATGTGTATTTCTTTTATGAAAATTATTTGAAATATACTGGAGCCTAAAAGTTTATCTATATTTTATGGGCCAATTTTAACCAAACTTCTTTTGCACTATGTAGAATGCCAGTAGTTAGAAAACACTGAAATCTTAAATATGATATATGCATATATATATATATATATACACACACACACACACACGCAAATTATATAAAAATGTAAGGCATTGACAATTACCATGTTGAAATAAGAACGAATTTTGACTCCTCTAGCAAGATCCCACACTATCACATTTCCATCATGGCCCGCAGAAAAAAGTACTCTAGGATCAAATGGATGTGGTTCAAGAACAAATACTTCATCTTCATGGCCCTGAAAAATGTATTTTTCAAGTTAAAAACCAATGACAATAAAGCAAAATTAACAATACAACACTAATACAGCAAATACTTTAGAATACTTCTGGGAAATTACCTCTATAAATTTCTTCAAATTTACATGGTAAAACAAATACCTCAATTTCTAAGGATACAAAAGATCCCTGCAGGTGCCTGCACGTTAATAAATAACTTGGAAAACTACATATTAACAAAAACTGTTTTATTTTATTTTTATTTATTTTATTAAATATTTCCCAATTATATTTTAATCTAGTTTAACTACATTTGAGAGTGGTATAGATGACATATTTGGCACCTCTCGTGTAGGGGATTATTTATGTAGCGCTCTTTCAAAACAACAACATGACATGACAGCAGCACATCAGAAAAGGGTTCTTTTATTTTCTTCAAAGTTTCATTTCCCATGAGAACCCCATACCAATAAATTAGTCACTGAGGAATAGTTTTGAGAAATTCAAATATGACAAGAATTTATTTCCACAATTCTTTTGTTTCCTTATTATATGTGTTCCACAGAAATAGCATTCTGGAGCTAGTTCAATATACTGCCAAATAAAAATTGGAAGATTTTTCTTACCATGAGTACATGAACAAGTTGACCAGTATAAGAATTCCAGACTTTCAAGGTCATATTATTAACAGCAGTTATAACAGTGTTGTCATGACGGTCCCATGCTACCATAGTTACTTTCAGTTTTGTGATTTTGTCTTCTACCCCTTGAAGATTTTGTCTGAAATAAAAATATTATTTTGACCAAATGTTTTATATTAGGTAATAGATTCTAATTTTTATTAAATACTATTTTTTAGCAGTAATAATACTGAAGAAAAATAGCTCTTCAATTCATTAATTCAGAAAACTGGAATTAGTTCAGCTCAACCACTGATTTTATGACCTCAATGACTCAGAAGTTTGTCTGCCTCATCTGTCACCCCCCCACCCACAAAGTAAAATAAAAACACACCAAACAATAAAAAAAAATTATACTTAATACATTTAGGACTTGGATAGAAAAAATTCATTGCCTCATATCATAATTATCCTATTATGGAAAATGGATATTTTTTTTTTAGGTTTTTGCAAGGCAAATGGGGTTAGGTGGCTTGCCCAAGGCCACACGGCTAGGTAATTATCAAGTGTCTGAGACCATATTTGAACCCAGTACTCCTGACTCCAGGGCCACTACTTTATCCACTGTGCCACCTAGCCATTCCGAAAGTGAATAAATTTTAAAGGTTCCCATAGATCTAGTTCCAAGTATTAGAACTGGAAGAGTTAAACACTATTCAATTAAATGTTTCAACTTAAGGGATGAGAAAAACAAAGACAAGGGAAATTTAAACGATTTAGTCATAGAGGTATTAAGTGGCAAAGCTGGAATTCAAATCCAGATCTGTAGTCCAGATGTAGCATTATCTCCACTTCATCCTCAGTTGTGTTCGACTTATTGTAACCCTACAAACTATAATGTCCATGGGGTTTTCCTGGCAAAGATACCAGAGTCTACCACTGCCTTCTTCAGTGGATTAAGGAAAACAGAGGTTAAATAACTTGATCAGGATCATTCAGGTATCAAGTTCCTGAGGTTGGATTTAAAGTCAGGTCTTGATTCTAGGCCACTTAATTATTTCTTCAGCATGCATACACCTGATCAAAACTCCAAATTACACTGCTAACAAGTGGTTATCTAGTTCTGAATGAAAATTTCATTATTCTATGTAGCAATATATTCCATATCACTTTTCAACAACTCTAATTGTAACAAAGATTTTTCTTATCCACTGTAACCAGATTATTTGAATTATCTATATTAAACAATTTTTCAAGTATAATATTTTACCCTGCTGGACGAGTAGCCATATCTAACAAAATACTCTTCCATTCTTTTCTTTTAAACTGCCAAATTCGGGCTGTTCCATCACGACTCCCACTTACAAACCTAATCAAAGGAAAGATACAAATAGCTTTAAGGATTTATTTTCCTAACCTCTATTCTGCAAAATATTTTCAAACATGTCTCTTCATATGCCTATATTTAACACTAAATTATAAAGTAATCTTAAAAACGATTCCCTAAACTTTTGAAAATTATTGATACTCAACACTTGCCTTCTTAACTTTTAAGGTGAATTTGATAGTATCAGTGATTGGCACTGAAAAAGCAAGCTTCAAAGAAGTTTTGGGATGACTCTTTAAGTATACTAGAATATTGGATGCAACAAGCAACTTAGTTCTGTACCATATCCTCTGTAGTTACTGGGGTCTGAAATGGATGTGTAATAGTATATTCCTTTATGCCTTCCTTCCATTAAAGAATATAGCAGTAAATATTACACCACAATTACAGGTTTTCAAATAATATGAAAATGCTTCTCTAACTTTATGTAACATCATTTATAGGCAATACATAGGGCAAGAGTCAAATTCCTATAGAATCACGTTGCAAATGAATACTTTTCCCAATATAAATGTAGAAACATTTATGAGCACATAGATTTTTGCAATTTCAGTTTAACATAAAGATGTATATATTTTATTAATATCATAAATTAACAGGAAGCAGTGACTTATCTTTTACAAATGAAATTTGCTTTGCTTCTTAATAGTTAATTTAATAAAAAATTCAACTATTTTTTCTTTCTCTATTTTAAATATGTGATTTTAATCAACAAAAGGAATATACAGCGTGGAAATTTTGTTCATTGATGTAATGAATTCAACAATTTAGTCTTTATAAGTTTTTCTAGTATGGCAAAAAACCATCTTCAATTGTTAAGGTGACTCACATCCAAGCATCAAATAATTAATTTCAAAGGAAATTTAAAGCTATTGGATTTTTTGTTTATACAGCTTCATATTTTAAAAACTTAAGTGCCTACTCTGAAAAAAAAATAAATGATAATTTTCTTACCTGCTACTAGTGTTTGAAAACTGGATGCTATCAACTTTGTCCTATAAATCAATGAAAGAAAAAAAGAGCTGAATGTAACTCTCAGACATTTTAATTAGATACGGTAATTTTTCTAAGTAATACTTACAGTATGAAACTCCAGTTCTGATATTTTCTCTGGTTGACCTGATCCAAAAAAATAAACTCTAATGATATGATCGGTACTTCCTGTGGCCAGAAACATTCCACCTATGAGAGGATCCAGTAAACACTTTAATGTAGTTTCACAACCTTTAAAAATTAAGGTTCTACAGTACTACAAACACCATCATTAACTCTATCAAGAGACCAAATTCATCATTTATTAGATATATAAACTATATAAATTATTTAATATATATTAAAATTTTTCTTTTTGAACACTTAATATTTAGTGAACTTCTCAAAATTTAACATTATGTTTAGATCAACTGCTAGAGATTGAATAATCTTTTAAATCTTAAATGAAAATCATGTTGCAATTTAAATGTACACTAACACTATATCATTTCTGAAGTTAAAAGATAAAAATTTCAAAAAGTATCGTGAAATTATCATAGTAATTGTAAAATGTCTAAGACTTTTAATCGGATGTCAAAATACCTAAGAAAATCAGTATTAATATTACCACCATTTTCCTTCTAGTTATTCAAAGAATCATAAATTTGTAGATCTAAAAGGGATTCTATATTTTATGGATCATGAAACCTGAGGGTCAAAGAGGTTAAATATGATTTCCTAAAGATCAAACAGTGGCAAATAGGAAAATCATGAACCTAAAGTCTTCTGCCTCCAAATCTAGCAACACTTTCCACCGACCATACACTGCTGGAGATGCTAGACTTTAATGTTTATTATGTTCCTAATTTTACTAATAAAAGAATCTTGTTCAACCTAAGCTAATTAGAAGGAAGACTAAAGCAGAATTACATGCAGATTCTAAAAACAATCAGTTAAAGCCCATCTCTAAGACCTACCTCTAAAATCCCTAAATTTTGAATTATCTTCTTAAGTATAGATAAGAAGCTATTTAAAACTGAAGTGTGAACTTCATAACACAGATGATGTGTTGTATTACAAACTGCCTAAGACCTAAAAGGGTAGGCAAAAGTTAGTGCGTAGCAATTGAATTACCTCCCAATGATTTATAAATGTCTATATTATTAGGATACCTCCAAAGTTCAAATGAAAAAATTCAATCTGTTACAAATCCTTTTCTTCTAATACAAGGGGGTATTATAGATATCTTAATTCAAGGTTCCAATACGTTTTTTATATTTGATCAATGTTGAACTTTATGAATGTTCTTCCTCTATAATAGTCTAAGTGAAAAATCACAACAATCTTGGATTAGAAAAAAAATCCAAAACTGTCCTGAATTCTTTTGCATTTACTTCTAATCATTATCCTCTCAGGGGAAAATTATAAAAATTTTACCATTACAGTATTTTTTACCTCACTGCAAATTCTATTTGAAAACAACAACAAATTTTAAATAGAGTCAGGGGAAAAGTTAAAAAAGAAAATCCTACCAGCACTAAAAGAAGAACAGATCATTTGGACTCCAGGTCGAGGGCGTTCGGTAAATTTTGTAGGTCTTTGACTATGATGTAAAAACAAACAAAAAAATTAAAATTTTCATCCTAATCTTAGGTTTCAAAAGCAGAAGGACCGAAATTAAACAAGAAATAACAGATGGCAGCCCAAATTAGAATTTAGAATCATTATGTTTCATGATTAGATTTTTGTGGAAATCCTAGCCATTGGTGTTTTTAGGAATTCCTGATTACGCAGTAAAATTTGCCATAATAACTTACCAAGAATGACTCCAAGGTCATTGGCACAACAGACACATAATTATTGGTTAGATTCACTTTTAATCAAATTTGACAGGTTCTCAGTATGTCATGTGGCACAACAGTGTAACATAGCGCAATAAGAAAACTATTATTTGCAAAATAGATAAGGATATTTATAAAGACTATTTTTCTGATTGTTTTTCTTTTTTTGTCTGAGAAGGAATATTGGGGAGAGAAGAGAATGTTAGGGATAGGGTTACTTCCTCCCCCCAAAAAAGTGAGAAAAAAGATCCTAGGCAACTTTCCTTTTCTAAGTATCCAGTAAATAACACGAGGAAATCCAGAAGGCAAAAGATAGCCAGCTTTGAAAGTACCAAGATGAATTTATTAGATACTCTTTAAAAAACATTAAAACATAGGGGCAGCTAGGTGGCGCAGTGGATAGAGCACTGGCCTTGGAGTCAGGAGTACCTGAGTTCAAATCCGGCCACAGACACCTAATAATTACCTAGCTGTGTGGCCTTGGGCAAGCCAATTAACCCCATTTGCCTTGCAAAAAAACAAAAAACTAAACTAAAAAAACATTAAAATAACACATATAGGTGCATGAATATGTATATGTATGTATATATTTGTATATGTGGGTATCTGTATCTCTCTATAGATAGATATATGTTCTTTTTTTGTTTTGCTTTACTTTACAGATAACAGTAACAACTACTACCATTTGTTCAAAGTGTTGAATGTGCAAGTGCCTTACAATTATTATCTCATTTTTTATCTTCATAATAACCCTGGGAGGAGGTAAATATTAATATTATCCCTATTTTACAGATGAGAAAACTAATGCTACATGACTTGCCTGGAATCTCAGAACTACTAAGTGTCTACGGCCAGATTAGTAGGTTATCCTGAGCCCATGTAGCACTCTATCCATTGTACCACTTAACTGCACTTTTTGGAATTATTTAAATTGGGAATGAAAAAAGAATACTTTAAAGACTACCTTTAATAAAAGGCTTTTTTCTTTTTGTCCTCACAAGACTACATATTTAAGAGTAGTAGGAACTATAGATCATTTATTCCAATTCCCTTATTTTATGCATCAGGATATTGAGGATTAGAGAAGTTAATTTGCTGAAGATCACACAGGTTTTAAGGAAAAGGACCATATTAGGTAACAAATTATACATCAGGTAATACAAAATGTTCAGTTTTTTAAACTGAAATTAAATACAAAGAATAGAGATTAAAACTACTTATGCCATCAATACACCAAAACATATCCAATGAACAGCAAAAAACATGATTCAATTTAAACACTATGTATCACCATATCATATTCAAAGTAATTTAAATGATTCAAAACACGAGGTAGGTGGATGGAGCAGGAGATAGAGCACAAGACCTGAAGGAAGACTCATCTCTGAGTTCAGATTCTGTCTCATACACTACCTATGTGACCCTAGGTCAGTCACTTAATCCTATTTATCTTAGTTTCCTCATCTGTAAAATGAGCAGCAAGATGGAAATGGCAAATCACTTTGGGATCTTTGCCAAGAAAACCCCAAATGGGGGTCACAGAGTTGGACACTGAACCACCGTCAGACTGAACAACAAAGCAAATATATCAGCTATAAGTGGATAAAATGCTTTGTTTTATGTTACTATTTAAAATTTTCTTTTTCTTCAGAATTTAACCAAAACCAAAAATATTTCCATTATGTATAGTAGATGAGAAAAAGAGGCTATGTGAAAAAAAAACTTACTTTATTGTTGTAATACAACATAAATTCAACATGTTACTCTCTAAACTTAGACCGTTTTTCCTTCTCAACTTCCTTTAGTTTTCTTCTGTGTACTAAAAAATTACTTCAATGATCCACTTTTTTTCTTTTTCTATTTGGCAACTCTCCCTCACCAAATCCTATCCCTAAATTTAAGAACACAATCTTTTTTTTTTTTAACAAATTAAGCATAATCAACATAATGCCATTGCAAATTAAGCAGATTCTATTTTGATTCCCCCAAATATTAATTCATTTAAAATATTACTAAATTCAAAGTAGCCATGCTCCATTATGTAATTTTTCTAAGTTTACAAATTAATCACAGTACAATTAATATATGAATCAGGTAGTAGGTCTATGGAATTATTTTTAAATCTAAAAATGCATGGGAATCATTAGTCTTTTGTGTAAATTGTGAAACCTAGTCAAGAGTTATCTTCCTTCAAATTTAATGTTATGATATAATCCTATCCTTTTGTACTAATGTTTTATTACAAGTACTAACTCTTCCTCATACAAAAAGGAACTTATATTTTCATACTGAAATTTATCAAAATTAAATTTTAATCATGGTACTTTCTCCAACATGTATACTACACTGTTTTTGTTAGGCAATGGGATTAAGTGATTTACCCAAGGTCAGCTTGTAGGTATCAAGTGCCTGAGAATGATTTGAACTCAGTCCTCTTGACTCCAGTGCTAGTACTCTATCCACTGCACAACTAGCTGCCTCAACTACACTGATTGTTAAAAGGATTTTGAAACTCTACTAAAGTTTTTCTTAGAAATACAGGTAATAAAAAATATTCTTTTGAGAGATATAATCAAATCAGATTATTTTAAGAAGCTACTTCTATAATCAATCATAAGTCCATTATCTACCTATGCCATTCAATATAATAAGTTGTATTCACAGGACTATTTGAAAATATCACCGAAGAGACAGTTTTTTAAAATTTCTTCTGTATTCTGAACGGTGAGTGGAATAGGTTTGTCTATGGGTTCAAAATAAAATGTTCTACAATAACCATAATGATAAGTTTTTTCAAACTATGAATCAGATTAAGGACACTTATAAGACATCACATTATAATGAAATGTACTTAAAAAAGATAAAAGAACACAAATATTTAAGAAAATTTTTAAATTAGCAAACATTTTAATTCCTTAATATTTTTGACATTATTATAAGTGGGCTAAAACATACAAATTAAATAATCAGAAATTGCTAAAATTAAAAAATTAGATTGCATGTGACAAAAATCAATCCACTTTGGTGGTACATTAAATCTCAAGAAACAAACTGTAAATTCAGGCTGAGATGCTTTTTTGGTTCAAGTTAGGTATAAATCTAGCTTATTCAATTCAATAAAGTTTAAAAGTAGATTTCGCACAATATTCATATCCTTCTCTTCCCTATCTAGCTATGACTGGATCTGCTTCCTTCAAATCAATATAGTCTTGAATTAACTTCCAAACCAACTAGTGAGGGGCTAAAACTTCCCAAACTCCACAGCTGCAGATGTTACCTAGTAAATATAGTGAAGAGGTTTGTTTTCTTTTTTAATCAACTGTTTAACCAATTATCTATTTTACTTTTTACTTCAATTAGTGTGACCTAACCACTTTCCAAAATCCTGATTTCTTCAATATCCAAAAAAAAGATTAACTTTTAATTGATAGATACACCACTTATCAGGAAATCTCTGAAATCGAAACTACAAAAGCATGAAGGAAAAATAGCTGTCATAAAGCCCAAATGTAATTTACTCCATAGGAAAAAAGTGACACTCTCAGGTCGGTCTACTGACTTGTTATTGTGCAGAAATTTAATAGCTTATTTAGCAAGTTTGATTAGCTGATTTCCTAGGGCAAATTTCTATTTTTAACTAAGTTTACAGACTACTTGTGCATTGTTGGAATAAATAACTGCTGGTAGAATAAATAAAAAAATATAGAATAAAGAGGAGTAAGATGGCAAAAAATATCAACCAGAAAAAAATCATAGCAATCTAAAAGTGTTTAGTTGTAGGGACAAGAAGCTTTAAATTCAATTGTCCCTGAGAATATTGCAATATGCTATTAAAAATGAAGGCTGAGTGAAATAAAAAAAAGGTAAAAATATATAATATCAATACTTTATTTAAAAAGAAGCAACAAAGAATACAATACATTTAGGGGGGAAAGTTGTTTAAAAATGATTAAAATAATTTTCAATACTTCAAAGGTAAATCTTGAAAATTCTCTTTGGTGTAATTAACATTCCAATAATATCAAATAAATCAGGACTGTGGACCTAAGTTATGAGTCTTCATGTACCTGACCAAATAAACTTTAGGAAAAGAAAAAATTATTTAGAGAAATGATTGTGATAAATAACCTTTAAAAAAGCCAAAAACCTAATATTTCAATCTTTTTTAAAATTTTTTCAGACCATATCTTCAATTGACTTTTGGACACTAACCATGACTTTCACATTCACTTAGTCTCATTTTCAACTTTTTGAAGTTAGTCTATATAACCATAAAATGACTTTAGGATCAGAATGCAACAAGTTCTCTAAAGGCCTAAAAATGTGTCTTTGTAATTATCCTTTGTATCATTTTTACCTTTGTATCATCCCAACACCTAGCACTAAGTTATACACAAAATGCACAATGTACATTTTTGAAATTACGAATTTCTACCATAGATATAATTAAAATTCCCTCCCAAATTATTGAGATTCACATTTAATTGATTTTGATTTTGAACAGAACATATCACCAAGTTGATATGATCAACAAGTGGAGTTATCACTTCCAAAGTGTGACTTTCCCATCCCAGTTTCAATATATATCATGGATCAGCACAAGAAATTACATGGGGAATTGGGGGGGGGGGGGGGGTTGCAGAAGCTGCAGATGATGAGTTAATGCCAGTAGACCACAAAGAAAAAAAATGCATGAAGTATATGTATACAGTATTGCATAATATCAACATATCTTTTAATACTGTAATAATTCAGACTTGGAGTAAAACAGGCAAAAGGAGAGGCCAAAAAATTTTACATGGATTTCTCAGATCAAAGGGACACTGCCCTCCAAATCCCATAATATAAATCTCATGATAACCATACTACAAGCAATCTATTGACTTAATATGGAAATTACTTAATGTTTTAGTCTGGTCAGCTTTTATACTCCCAGTCTATAAAGTTCATTAGAGCTACTTTTAATACTTGTTGTATATATCTCAAAGATGCTTTACTCTATACTACTTTTAAATGGTCACAAACAACTCTATTATTAACTTATCTAGGAATTTTGTGTTTATTTGTTCGTGGGGCAGGGAAGTACTTAGAAATGACAGTGAATCTATTACAACAATCCTATTCTGACCAAAGGAAAGATTCAATATCCTATTTACAATAGGAGCAATAAGTAAAGAAAATAATAGTTATTTTCTTGGTTTAGTGAAATCAGGCATTTTAGAAATTAGAAACCCTAATAAGCTTCTCTAAATCAGAACCAAATATCAGACTGCCTATATTTGACAACAGAAATCAGCTAGTTTGAGATTTCCTAAAGTGCAGGTTGGAAGAATTATTTTACACTAAAAGTTCTTAAAAAAAGATAATATGAAAGGTAAAGACTAGAAAGAAACTGGACAAAGAATAAAAGCATAAAACAATATAAAAATGATTTTCTGGCTGTGAACCATGAAATGAAGACCAAAATATATTTAAGAAAAAAGGAACAAAGGTACATATTACTACTTGGCAAAACTTTAATTGACTCAAATGCCATTCTTTGGCAGAAGAAAAAGAATCATTTTCTACAGCTTAATTCTTAAATACTTAGAAAATGTAACCATTAAACAAGACTAAATCATTTCTATTGTATATTTTAAAAAAAACTGACTTTATTTTAAGGGTTCCAGCATCCCATAGCCAAAAACATATTGTGCCATCTGCCCCTGTAGAAGAGAGATATCTCTTTGAGCCACTGCATAATGGAGAAAACTGAAAAACAAGAACAGAAAGGAAAAAAATCTTTAAACAAACATAACACTTTCTTCAAATAAAATTTATAATGGCTCTACATATTTTCTATCTTAAAAATAGTTACAAATAAAGTAAGTTATCTAGCACCAAAAACAAACATTGAAATACTGAAGTAAAGTCTATGGAATACAGGATCATTTGTATACCTACAAGGATTTTGCAAATGAAGAAGCTAAAGCAAGTCAGGGAGATTGTCAGTCAATAAACATTAAGTATTTACCACGTGGTACACATCCAGAATAAAGACACTACAAGTGGTGGAAAGGCTTTCTGGAAAAGAACTTGAGGTAAGTCTTTTAAAAAGTCAAGGTCAAAAGATAGATAGCAAAAAAGATATGGGGGACAGAGAAAGGGAGAGGGAGGGAAGAGGAACAGCAAGTAAAAAGGCAAACAACTGACAAATGAACTGTCAAAGGCAAAGAAAATCAAGAAAGCAGGTAGGTGTCCCTGAATTGTAAAGTACATGAAAGGAAGAAAAGTATAAGACAACTAAGAAGATAGGAAGGATATATGAAGAGCTTTAAGTGCTGAATGTAACATTTTATATTTGATCCTGGAGGCAGCAGGGAACCACTGATATTTACAGAATCAAGGAGGATGGAGGAATGAGGAATCAACATGGTCAGATGTTTGTTTTAGGGTCAATCACTTTGATGAATGAGTGAATAGTAGAGAGACTAATTAGAAGATTATGCAAGGTGATAAGAGTTGTACCAGGGTTATGTCTGTAAGCAGAAAAGTAAGTAAGTAAGAAGAATATGAGAGATTTTAAAGATAGGAACTAGAAATGTCAAGACTTGGCAAAAGACTAGCTATGTAGAGTAAGTTTGAGATAACTTTGAGGGTGAAAAGCCTAGATGACTTTGGAGGGTGGAACTATCAATAATAAAGAAGTTAAAGGAGGGGAGTATTTGAGAGAAAAGATGTATTCTATTTTAGACATGCAGAATTTGAGATGTCAATAAAACATTACATTCCTAGTGTCCAAAAAGCAATATGTGGTAGGTACCATACTGAAGTCAGGAGAGAGGGATAAGGGCTGTATATGAAGATCCGCGTATCATCTACATAAAGATGATATGCTAAGGTTTTTCTTGCAATTCCAGAATTCTGACTCTTGTCTTTTAAAGATAATTCAATAGAATAATTGTTACTGAAATCTAATAATGCTTAGGAACATAAATCTAGTAACCACCCTTCCAAAGTGGTCTTGAATGGAGTCTTCATCTTTTGTGAAAAAGGTTTTAGACATTTTCATTAACAAAGGCCTTTACAGATATTATCTGGATTAGTGAAAATAATGAATCTCATGAGGTGCTCAAAATTATTAAAATGCAATCCATTAAAATGGAAAACATTAGTTGGCACTATTTTAAGTCATGGCCCAGATTTTGTTTGGTGCTGAAAAAGTGATCTTTTCTTGGATCAAATTCTGAACTATAGGTTTTTGACAAGCCTCACTTCGAAGTCATATGTTGATCAAAAGAATAGTGAATCCTCCATTCACTCCCAAATACTTTGTTTTCAAGTTAAGTGATTATTTTGGAAAGTTGGAAACACTCAGATGACCTTTGTCCCTATGGCAAAAAAAATCTTGTTTCCACCTTGAGGAGGAGTCTAACAGTAATAAGCACACTCAGTTCCTCTATTAAGAGCTACCTTGAGAATTGGAAGTAAAAGTGTTAGCCAATTCCTCTGCCTAATTTTAATTTTTTTTAGTCTATAAAATACTAATGGTGGTTCCACTCCACTACTGAACAAATATAGTATTTTAAAAAAATACTTTAAAAAAGGGATAAAAAGCACTTCTATTTTTCAGTCATTACAGAAATCGTAATTAGATAAGAAAAAATTAAAAAGAACATAAATCTGACTTCTTTCTGGAGTGTTACAATTTTAATAAAGTGACTCCTATGAGGACTTTTATAGTGACTGAATAAATTAATAATTACCTGTAGTGATGTTATGGATGCACTGTGACCCTGAAGAACTGCCAAAGGAGCACATGTTCGTAGACACCACACTCGAATCATTTTATCACAACTTCCAGCAGCTATCATGGTATTTTCATAATTCACAGCCATATCTGATATTTCAGCAGCATGGCCTCTTAAAGTAGCCAACAATCTTCCATCATCTGTTGCCCAAATTTTTACAAGGCAATCATCAGAACCCTTAAAAAAATAAAGTATTATAAATCTAAACTTCTTACATTTAATTGTAAAACATTAATATTTTCAATGATCCACTTCTCAAGTACATTTTCAGACATCGCTTCAACTTAATTTTTTAAAAAAAATTGTTAAATCATCTGAATATATGACATAACAAAACTTAAAAATGTAATGACAAAATGAAGAAACTATTAGCTAAAATAAAATTTACAAGTTTTCTATTACTCTAAGAAGCCAGAAACCAAGGGTTTTTATTTCTTAATTGTCCAAATGCATCTATATTTAAATACATTTTTGTGAGTGGAATTTTAGTTTTAGCTGTCATTAAAAAAATAAGCTACACAAGCAAATAATGCTTGATAATTAAGTTCAGAAGAGGCTTTTCAAATATCTATAATTTCCTATTTATAAACATACAAACATACAAAGATACATACACACAGGCTGAAGAAAAACATTTGAGAAGATTTAATTGTAATGATACATGAGTAAGTTCTCCCCAAAAATGTTTTAGATATTTTCATTAACAAAGACATTTACAGATATATCTGGATTAGTGAAAATAATGAGCCTTATGAAGTGATCAAATTATTCAAATTTAGACTATTTAAATGGAAAATACTGTATGGCACTCTGTTTTCTCATGTTTCAAATCTTGTTCTTCTGGTTCTGAAAAAGTGATCTTTTCTTGGATCAAATCCAGAACAAAAACGAGCTTCACTTTCAAGTCACATGATGACCAAGAAAATATAATGAACATTCTAATTCCTTTGTATAATTTCTTTTGAGTTTTTTTTTTTTAGGTTTTTGCAAGGCAAATGGGGTCAAGTGTCTGAGACCGGATTTGAACCCAGGTACTCCTGACTCCAGGGCCGGTGCTTTATACACTGCACCACCTAGCTGCCCCCTTGAGTATTTCTTCAACTGTAAAAGCTTGTCTGTATTTTCCTATAAAGAATCCATAAGGGATCTACTCAAACCTGTAAGTTTCTCAAAGGAACTAAAGTATGTACCACTTGTGTTATTCATCTCTCAATCTCATTCTTGAAAAATAATAAACCCACCTAATTTTTCATTCATACAAATCCTTAACAGTGTATTTTAGACTTGTCCCTTCATAGGTGATCTTTAACAACATGGGGGCAATTAATTATCTGCTATGCATCATTAACCTTTCAGCTTCCTTTTTATTGCTCTGAGAGAATTATATTCAATAATATGCAATGATATATCATTCTTAGAATACCAATGCTAAAGAAAAGTGGGGTTTTTTTTTTGCAATATTGAATTTTAGCCAGATCATACATATCATGTATCTAGACAGGTAGTTTATTGATTCAGGTCATTATAGCCATGCCTTGAACAATGACTACAGTGGACAAAATGGGCCCAGAAGTGAGTAGGAAGAGATCTGACTGGATTGCCTTTGGCCAACTATACTGAGTTGAACTCAACTGAAAGCAAAGATGTGAGGTACTGGAAAAAGAGTTATCTGTGGATTTGCTGACAGTGAAAATGAGTGGCAAATTAGATAAATTTAAGATAAAGATATGCCAAAGGCAGATGAATAGAAGAGAGTCAGATAAAGAACAAGTAAGAAACTAACATAATAGATGTATGAAGAAAACCAGTGGCGCAGTGGACAGAGCACTGGCCTTGGAGTCAGGAGGACCTGGGCTCAAATCCGGTCTCAGACACTTAATAACCTAGCTGTGTGTCCTTGGGCAAGCCACTTAACCCCACTGCCTTGAAAAATCTTAAAAAAAAAAGTAATATGGCACAAAAATGTTTAAGAAATCAGCTGATTTCATACTTTTTCCAGCTACCATTAGAAATTGGATATAGATGAAACCAGTAACAAGGTAAGTCAGAGAGTTAAAAAAAATAGTAAGTGGTAAAGGATTCTAATGGAGTAGCTAATGACACATTAAAGTAGTAAACCATATACATAACTAATTGTGTAAGCAAGAAGCTACAATTAGGGAAATGGACTAAGACAAGGGGAATATGTCAAAGCAACCATTTATTGTGGTTGTTGTTTTGTCCTCCCCTTCATTTTCAATACTTAAAAAAAATCTTTTTTATTTATTTAAGGCAATGGGGCAACTGACTTGCCCAAAGTCATATAGCTAGGTTATTATTAAGCATCTGTGGTTAAATTTGAACTCAGGTCCTTCTGACTCCAAGGCTGGTGCTCTATCCACTAAACCACCTAGCTGTCCTTCCCTTCATTTTCGAAGAAGATCATGACACCAGGGAGGGAGGGGATCTCATGACATGTACATGAATTAGATATGAATGATTAGATGCTGTCACCAGTCTCACTTTCTTTTCCAGAATCATTTGGATTCAGTGGCCAGATATGAGTCAGGACAACTGGAAATGGCCTTGGATGCAAGACAATCAGGGCAAAGTGACTTGCCCAGGGTCACATCTACTAAGTGTCAAGTGTCTGAGGTCACATTTGAACTTGGGTCCTCATAACTCCAGGATCAATGCTCTACCCACTGCACCACCTAGCTGTCCTCGTAAGAGCTAAGAGCAGAGTCAATTTGGATAAAAGAGTGGAAGAGGTAATACAGTAAGGGGAGAATCAAAGAAAAAGTGAGAAATCTTTAATTCTATTATAATAAATACATTTAGAACCCAATGATACAGTGTTTGAAAAGGCAGAAACAAATTATTTGAGAAAGAATTCCATACAAATAATGCTGGGAAAATCAGAAAGCACTGTGGCAGAAATCAGGCTGAGAACAACTCACATCCCATCTCACAATAATTTCAAAACGAATGTGTCCCGAATATCACATCACTAAAAAAAAAATAGAAGACATATATTATATCTTTCCTAATTGTGGATAGGAGATGTATCCTTAACCAAAGACATAAGGAGTTACAAGACATAAAATAGTAATTTTGATTACGTGAAATTGAAAAACTTCTATACAAAGCTAATCCAACATGGTCATAAAAGAAAGCAAACCAGAAAAAAATTTAATAAAATTATTCAGAAAAGAAATTGGTATCTATGATATAACAGCAACAGACAATCAAAAATCATTCCCTAATAAATAAGTGATATGAACAAATTCTCAAAAAAAATTTGTGGGGGCGGCTAGGTGATGCCGTGAATAGAGCATAGGCCCTGGAGTCAGGAGTACCTGGGTTCAAATCCGACCTCAGACAATTAATAATTACCTAGCTGTGTGGCCTTGGGCAAGCCACTTAACCCCACTTGCCTTGCAAAAATCTAAAATAATAATAATAAAAAAAATTTGTAATCAATGCTCCAAATACCTAATAAGAGAAATGCATATCAAAACAACCTTGAGGTTTTTCTTCACATCTAGAATATTGCAAAGATGACAAAAGAGGAGTCACTGTTGGAAGAAGTTGTAATATTAAGGTGATGGAATTTTAAGTAAGTCTAAAGACACTGGCACAATGATAACAGTGTAAATGGAAAGAACAATCCAAGACAATTAAAAAAAAAAGACTTGCAAAATTACTAAGATTTGCTGACTTCACTCCTTTGCAGAGGTGGGAGGTTCAAGATTACAGAATATTTCATGTATTTTTAGATGTTTCCAAAATACTGGTTGGTTATGCTAGCAACTCAAACTTGCTCGCTCTCTCTCTCTCACACACACCCACACTCCCTAATAATATAAAAGAATTCCCCAATTATTATAAAGAATCCTAAACAGATATTTATCAGCAATGTCACAGCCAAGATTCAAAGAATCTGAAATCAAAGAAAAAAATTCTGCAGGTGTTCAGAAAGAACAGTTCAAGTAGTGAGGATCTCTAAAAACCTAGTTCTTTCTACTGTAAATGAAAGGAAAACTTAAAGGCTTACAATCAAGCTGAGTAATTCTAAAATGTAAAAAATAGAATTAAGCATTTCCAAGGAATAGAACATATTAAGAATTTCAAAATATAAATACAGCCTCATTTGGGGGCAATATGGCTTCTGAGATATTTGTGGTCAAAATTTTTGTATATTTGCTCTTGGCACATCTTTTAAGAAAAGGTAATTGAAGATTTCTAGATAGCAGAGACAAAAAAGCATTCAGCTGAGCACCCTCAACATTCCCCTCAGAACAACTAATGCCTCAAATTGAATTCTGGAGTGGCAGAAGCAACAAAAGTTGCCTCAGAGTGGAATATTCTTCCACCCCAAGGCAACATAAGGGAGTCATAGAGAAGGATCTGGGACAAGGGGGTTGAAGTCTACATGGATGAAACACTAGTGGTGGGACTAGGTTGTGTAACAGAAGAGCAAAGTTTGGAAAATTCTCAAGTCAGAGGAAACCCGGGGGACTCCTTTGCTAACAATGGACAGAAGAGCAGGTGCTACTTGGCAACTCCATTGCCTATACACATACATAGTTCAAGGCAGAGAGTTCCCTGGAGCAATATCATTTTTAGTCACAAGGGATCCTGAAGAATACTATCAATGGCAATCTCAAGGGATCAGGGGCCTTTCCTGGGTAAGGACCAGAGTGCAGATCAGGAGAGCAGTGAACATGCTTCTTACTTGATCACACCACAATGGAAGCACCAAAAACTTTCAAACTCTAGAACTAAGAAATAGCAGTAAAGAAAAAACTAGAAATTTGAGTCAGTGTCATTCCCACCTGCCATGGCAGCAGTATCTTATCCAACTTCAAAATAAAACAAACAAACAAAAAAAAAACCTTAGGGGAGAAAAATTGGAGAAACCAACAACAAAAATATAAGACTAAAAAGTGACAGGGACAATCAAGACAGAGTCAGAAAAAGGTAAAAAACAAGGCCACAAAGAAATGACTTGGACACAAGCCCAACAAGAATTCCTTAACAGTTTAAAAAATGTTTTTCAAAATCAGAGAGTGGTAGAAGAAAAATTAGATTAATAAATGAAAACAAAAGAAGAAAACTACAGGAAAAAAACCCCAAACACAATTGGATATTCCTTAAAAATTAGAATTGGACAAATGAAAGCTAATGACTACAGGAGTCATGAACAAACAATAAACAAAGTCAAAAGAATGAAAATAGAAGAAAATGTAAAATATATCCTTTGATTTTAATTTCAGAATTTTGGACTACCTAAAAAACAGGTTTAAAGAAAAAATCCTTTATATCACATTTTAAGAAATTATGAAAGAAAACAGCCTTAGTGTCCTGGAAACAGAGTAAATTTAAGATTGAAAAAAAATTTACTAATCATTTCCTGAAAGGAGTACCAAAATTGAAGCTCCCATGAATGTTATAGCTGAATTCCAATGCTCCCAGGACAAAGAAAAAAATACTTCAAGCAGCCAGAAAGAAATCATTCAGTTACTGTGGAGTCACAGTCAGGATCACATTAGATTTAGCAGCTACCACATTAAAGAAGCAGAGGGTATATTTCAGAAGATAAAGGAGCAAGAATTACAACAAAGAATCACTTTCCAAGCAAAACTGAGTATAATCCTTCAGGAAATAAAGGCCTTTCAAACATTCTTAAGGAAAAGACCTGAGTTGAATAGAAAATTCGACTTTCAAATATAAGACTCAAGAGAAACATAAAAGGCAAATATGAAAGAGAAATCACAAGAAACTCAAACTGTTTACCTTTCTATATGGAAAGATGATGCATGTAACTTCTAAGAAACTTATTAGGGAAGTTAGAAGAAAGGAGGGTGCAGGAGAATAAGTCAAATATGTTGAGATGATGTTTTAAAAAATATAGGTGAGACAGTGAGATATCATAGGAGAAGAGGGAAGGGAAGGAATAGGGAAATTATCACACTTAAAATAGATGCAAAAGGGAAAACTTATTACAAAGGAGTGGGAGATGCGTATGTATATGGGGGGGAAGATGCTTAAAGCTTATGCTAACTGGAACTGGTTCAAAGAGGAAAGATATATATACATATTGAACTGGTAATAGAAGTCTGTCTTACCTAAAGGGGAAGTAGGAAGAAAGGGAAAACAAAAAGAGGAATGGGGGTGGGGGGGGAGACCAGTCGTAAGAAGCAAAAGATTTTAGAGACAGATTAAAAAGAGAGAAAGAAAACAGAAGAATATAAGATAGAGGAAAATGCACAGATAGTAGACATAACTGTGAATATGAACGAGATAAATTCATCCACAAAACAGAACCAGACAGCAGAATGGATTAAAAACCAGAATCCAACAATATGCTGTTTATAAGAAATACTTGAAGCAGAAAAACAGAGTAAAGGTAAGCAGCTGGAACAGAATCTATTCAGCTTCAGTTGAAGTAAAAAACAAAACAGGGGTAGTCAGTAGGATCTCAGACAAAGGAAAAACAAAAATAGATTTATTATTAAAAGAGATAAGCACAGAAACTATATCTTGTTAAAAGATAATGAAGTAGACAGAAATATGAAACACATGTGCAACAAATGACATAGCATCCAAATTCTTAAAGGAAAAAATTAATTATGGGAGAAAAGACAGCAAAATTGAACAAGTCGGAGACCTAGATTTTTCCTGAGAACTATGTATATCTAACCACAAAATAAGAAGCAAATTAAAAGAGATGAATACAATCTTTAAAAAGTTGCACGTAGGGGCAAGCTAGGTGGCGTAGTGGATAAAGCACTGGCCCTGGAGTCAGGAGCACCTGGGTTCAAATCCGGTCTCAGACACTTAATAATTACCTAGCTGTGTGGCCTTGGGCAAGCCACTTAACCCCATTTGCCTTGCAAAAAAAAAAACTAAAAAAGAAAAAGAAAAAGAAAAAAGTTGCACATGAGAGATCTCTGGAGAAAACTGAATAGGATTAAAAAGGAATAAACATTTTTCTCAGGCATACTTGGCATTTTCATAAGAACTATGTATTGATTACAGCATAAAATCCTCAAAATCAAATGCAGAAAAGTAAAAATATTAAATGCACCTTTTCTAGGCCATCATGCAAATGGCCACCAAATAATCTAATTCTTAAGAATGAGTGGGTCAAAGAACAAATCATAATTCAAAATTTCAAATAGCATGACAATGATTACATTTCAAAATTTGTGGGATACACCTAAGTACTAGGAGAAAATGTGTTTGTTTAGATATATCAATAAATAGAAAGAGAAGATCAATGAAATAGGCATGTAACTCAAAAACACTAGGAAAAAAAATTAAAAATCCCAATTAAACTCCAAAATGGATATCCTTAAAGGAAAAATTAATAAAATGAAAACTAAAGAGTTGATTTTATGTAGTTAAAAAAATCAAACAAAAACAATAAAAAGACAAATACTATTCTTTTAAGGAGAGAGAAAACTAAATTAGCAGCATAAAAATGAAAATGGATGAATGCCATCAATAATAATGGAATTAAAGTAATTATCAGAAGCTATTTTGCCTAATTATATGGCAGCAAAACTGATAATTTAAGTGAACTTGATGAATATTTCACAAAATATAAACTGTCCACATTGATGGAAAAGGAAGTAAGACTTCTTAAGTAACCAAATCATGGAAAAAGAAATTAAATAAACTAGAGGAAGATCTGAACTCAAATACAGCATCAGACATTTACTATCTATGTAACTCTGGCTAAGTTACTTAATCAGGTTTGCTACAGTTTCCTCAACAGTTGGAGAAGGAATTAACAAATCACACCATTATCTTTGCCATGAAACCCCCAAATGGGATCATGAAGAGTCAGAAATGACTGAAACAAGTGAAGCCTTAAATGAGCTCCCAGGGTTTTTAAAGTTAATTCTACCAATCTTTTAAGGAGCAATCAATTCTAATTCTATATGAACTCTTTTTAAAAATTGGTAAGGGAGGAGTCCTACAAAATTCCTTTTATACCACAAATATGGTTTGAAATTTAAGCCAGGAAAAGCAAAAATGGAGCAAGAAAATTATAAACCAATTTCATAATAGTGCAAAATTTTTAAATAAAATATAGCAAGATGATTACAGTGATATATCACAAATATACACGATAACAAGGTGAAATTTTTATCAGGAATGCAGGACTGGTTCAATATTAGGAAAACTATCAGCATAGCTGACCATTTCAATAATAAAAACAACATCCAAATGATTATAGCTCCACAGATACAAGAATAAGCCTTTGACAAAATACAACACCCTTTCCTATTAAAAATTATAGAAAGTACAGGAATCAAGAGTTTTTCTTAAGAAAGGATTGTCTCCCTAAAACCAAGAAAAAAAAAACATTAATTGTTTAACAGAGATAAATTTAGAGATTTCCCAGTAAGATCAGGGGTGAAGCAATGATGTCCATTTATCACCACTATTATTCAATATTGTAACTAGAAATGCAAGGTAAAATAAGAAAAGAAAAACCTGAAGGAATAAAAACAGACAGTGAGTAAACAAAATAAAAGAAAATGTGATAGCTAGCCTAGCAATTCCAGATTTCTAACTAAACAAACTGGGACTGGGTTAAGAAACAAGAGGGATAAATCAGTGGATAGATAAGATTAGGTACAGAATAGGAAATGATAAGTTGTCTAGAGTTTGATAAACCTCAAAATCTAAGCTTTTGGGACAAGAATTCCCTAACTGACAAAAATAGCTGGGAAAAAAATAGAAAAGAAGTTTGGAAGAAACTAGGCATAGAACCTTTCACATAGTATATACCATGATATGGTCAAAATGAAAAAATGATTTAAACAATGAGTGGAACCATAAATAAACTATAGGATAGAAAATATATCAGTCAGATCTATGGATAGGGAAGAATTAATGATCAAACAATTAACAGAAAAGTTCAATAGGAATAAAGTGTATTATTATGATTACATGAAATTAGAAAAATTTTGCACCAACTATTCCAATAGTCAAAATTAGAAGAAAAACAGGAAACAGGAAAAATTTATCTGATAAGTCTCATTACTCAAACATATGAAATTGAGCCAAACTCATAAAAATAGATATTCCCAATTGATAAATGGTCATTATCAAAGGATATAAAGAGGCAATTTTCACAAGAAATCAAAGCTAGCTATAATCATATGAAAAAATGTTCTAAATCCCTGATTAAAGAAATGCAAATTAAAACAATTCAGGGCTACCATCCCTGCTAACCATTGCTAGCAGATTGGATAACATGATTGAAAAGGAAAATGTCGAATACTGGAAGGGAAGTGGAAAAATTGGGATATCAATACCCTGCTGGTGGAGCTATGAACTAGTCCTTATCCTAGCATTCGGGGGAGTAATTTGGAACTATGCCAATGAGATGGGAACAATGTGCATATCCTTTGACCCAGCAATAGCATGACAAGGTCTGAATCCCAAATAGATCAAAGAAAAGGGAAAAAGATGTACTTGTAAAGATACTTATAGCAGTTTTTTTTTATGCAGTGGCAAAGAAATGAAAATCACAGAGAGGTCATTCAATTGGGTCACATAAGTGTGATGGAATACTATTGTGTTTTTAGCAAGAAATGAGGAGATGGATGGATTCAGGAAAATCTGAGAAGACTTATATGAAGTGATACAAAGTGAAGTGAGTATTGCGAAAGAACTATTATAACAAACTGATTCCATAAGACTCATGGTGGAAAATACTATTCACCTCTAGAGAGAATGTAGATTTTTATATCATTTTTGTCTTTTTTAAATATGGAAATTTTTTCATGAGTTTACATGTATAATCAATATCAAATAGCTTACTTAGCTTAGGAAAATTCTAACTCATAATTTAAACAAAAATTGCTAAAAATTATTCTCGATGTAATCAGGAAATATTCTTATTCAGTCATTTTTTCAGCCATGTATATGACTCACTGTGACCCCTTTTGGTAGTTTTCTTGGCGAAGAATACTGGATTGGCTTGACATTTCCTTCTCCAGCTCATTTTACAGATGAGAAAACTAAGGCAAACAGGAACACACAGCTAGCAAGTATCTGAGATTGGATTTGAAACCAGGTCTTAGTGACTCCAGGCCTCACACTCTATCCACTGTACTACCTGCTTTGGAAAATATTTTTAAAAAATAAATAAAAATATAATGAGGAGGCAGATATTGATATTAAGTACTTAAATGTAATTGGGGCTAATTTCTGGTCCCTAACAAAGGGAAAAATATGTCCAGTGGGGCTCAGTTGATGACAATAGTGAAATTATACTCAAACCTTTCAGGATTATTATGCCCCTGATACCCAGAGGCATTATATGCAGCAACCTGGCTTTGGGAAAGGGGTATGGTATAATTTATATTTGGTAACTATAACTCTATGTATTTTATTGTATGCATTAAAAAACCATTAGCTTGCCAGAGCAATCTACAACACAAGTAGTTAAGTACTCCTGTTTCACAAGAAGTCTTTTATGATTCTGCCAGTTTATAACGTCTTCCTTCCCAAACTCTTCTGTAGTTAACGCCTTTGCATTTAATGCCTTTATATTTATTTTGTCTAAATTTACATACTTGTATCCATCAGTAGAACAGAAATTCCATGGAGTAGGGATTGTTTGTACATTTTTTAACTTTTTAGTTACCCGGAACACAGCTTCTATTTAATATTTACTGACTAATATAATAATATAACTTCAGAATAAGTTAGATGGGTCAAGGACAGGGCTCAAAAATCGCTATTAAATCCTTTCACTGCAAGGTTTCATCACTTAACTCTACAATTCTGAAATTGCTGGGGGAAAATTGGTTCAAATTTTTCATGTCCACAAGGTATTGACTGCATTAAAAAACCCTACAAACTCCAAGGAGCAAGACCTACCCAAAATAAAGAGAACATCTGAAATCTTATCATTATGCAGAATGACTCAGGATTTGACACTCAACACCTTTTTTAATCCCTTCCCCAGTAGCTTCTCCCTGGATTGGAGGACTGTAAAGTGAAACATTAAACTTCTTCTAAAACCTTCCTTTAATAGAGGGCTCACAAAGTTTCAGGCTTTGACTCCATGGAATATTTCATGGAACCTCATTATTCCCTGGCAACTCTTCTTTCATCTTCCTTTCCCCCATATCAGACAGCTCCTTGAGGAAAAGGACTTTATTCCCACCAAATGACAAAATTAAATTCTTAGCTTATTCCCACATTCCGTTCTTAACCAAAATACACAAAATTAAAGGTTAGACACTGTTAAATAACTCCTTCAAAATCCCACTGTATAAATTCATCCACATTTATATATAAAACACATTGAAAAATTATAAAGGAATAGTTTATTATCTATTAGATCATCTGGCTAACTGGCCAAATATTATAATGTAAACATTATGTATGTAAATATATAACATAATAATATAAATATATATATGAACAGTATACAAAAGTAAATGCAGGTTCATTTAATTATTTCTATGGGAGCCTAAAACCTTACATTTGTCATTATTTTCTGGTAAAATATAGTAAAAGTAAAGGTGCTTGTTGGGTTAAAAAAAATAAATTTGATCTTTCCTGAAGAATAAAAACTATTTTTTCCAATTCTTACTGCTAAGTTATTTTAAGAATAATACCTATTGCTAATCCTCAAAATTTTATTCTTCAAATATCCATAAAATATTGACAAAAGTATTTTGCTTTCATTAAGTTCTCCTGATACTCAGAAACAAACCTTTAATGAACTAAACTATTTCTTTAATATAGGTATGACTGTTTCATTCTATTAATAAAGGTTTACTGCCACCTAGAGGGATGATAATAATTATGATTTTTCCATACCCTGGCATCATTCAGTCAATGTAATAACTCACTACTATGGAATAAGCAAGGAAAAGGAGAAAAATTCAAAGCCAAATATAACCTTAAAGAAACTTTTTGGTATGGATTTTACAGTATTTTTCAAAGTATAGAATTTTTGCTTTGCTTTTCAATAATCCTAAATTCAGTATCCTATCTCCTGCTTCCATGTTTTTTTTTTTTTTTGGGGGGGGTGCTGTTTGCAAGGCAATGGGGTTAAGTGACTTATTCAAGGTTATACACAAGGTAATTATTAATTGTCTGCGGTCACATTTGAACTCAGGCCCTCCTGACAGTGCTCTTTCCACTGTACTACCTAGCTGCCCTTACTTCCATTATCTTTTCATAGGTTGTTTTACACACCCATCTATGAAAAGTGTTCTCTCTTTACATCTCAATCTCTTGGAATCTTGAGCTTTCTTCAAGCTTTCTAGTTCTGCCATCCTCCTAGTTCAGTAGAAAAAACAATGAGGGTGCAGACAGGGGGCCTAGTTAATTCCATCTATGATGTTTATTTTATTACCTCTGTAACCTAGGGCAAGTTTAGTCACTTAACTATACTGGGTCTCCTTTTGTTCGTCTATTAAAATTGGGGAATTAAGGTAGATGGTCTTTGGAGTTTCTTAGTCCTAGACATATAACAGTGATATCAAATTGCTTTGTATTTATCTGTTGTCATGTTATATTTCCTAGTGGAATATAAGCTTCTTCAGGGTAGGGTTTGTTTTTCTTATTTTTGTTTTATGCATTTCCAGCACTTTGCATACTTCCTTGTGAATAATAAATGTTTAAATGGATTGAAATAGAACTTGCAACAGTTTCTCTGTCCTTATAGAGTTTCAAAATACACTAGTAGCTTATTAAACATGCAAATTAGTTAATACTTCAATGATTTGGTGAGATCTCTGAAGAGGGTATTATCATTCTTAGTACAAATTACACCCATCTATGCTTTCTAATTGTATACTATTCTTGTCTATGTTCTTCCAGAAATAAATCCTCCAAAGAGGACCAATTCAAAATGTTCGGCAAGACTCTTACTGTGTACCCTGGACAAATCATTTAATCTGAACTCAGTTTATTCATCTGTAAAATAAGAATAACAATCTACCTCCCAGACTTGTTATGAAGATAATTAAATGAAGAGTTGCTTTGAAAACCTTGAAAGCACTATAAAAAAAATATGAGTAATTATTATTCTTTTCTATTCCTGGGAACTACTTTTCTATCTCCCGGAACTCAGGTGTCTATCTCTTGTTCTTAACACATCTGAATAACCCACCTCCTTTTCCAATCATACATTGTCTCCTTGATATCTCTACCTCTGTCACTAGAAATAAACTGCAGATAAACTATGCTTAATGTGTTTCTCCACTGCCCCTTGGGCAACTCACAATCTTGATTCACAGAATAAATGTAGCACCTACTAGTATAGGCACTGCTCTAGTTCTGAAAATGCAAGTACAACAAGGAGCCTACTATATTATATGAGGGAGAGTTGACATGTAAATAAGGAAAAGCCAAGAAAGCGAGTTTTGGTCTGGGAAATCACAAGAATGGTAATGATGGCACATAGCAGTCAGAGATCACATTTTTTCCCCATAAGTAATGGGGATTTGAAGAGTAAGAAATAGAAATCAAAGAAATCAAATTAAAGAATTACATTCACAATAAATATCTATGATTTTCAAATATCATCACTAACTGGGGGGATAATAAAAGGTTGTTTTATGGAGAAGATGGTACTTAATTTTTGTGAGTAAGATATGTACCAATATAGAGATGGTTAGTAACTGAGATAAGTAAATAGAGAACATTTGTAGTTAGGAAAGAAGCATGAGCCAGGATGAGAAAGTAGGATAGAAAAAGTATATGAGAGGCAGGAAAAAAAGGTATTTAATTTAGAACAAGCTTCATGAATCCATCCTTTGGAATTCTCAAAAATGATAACCAGTGAATCCAAATTGATATTAAGCTACTTCCTTAAGCATCCAAGAAATTATGAAATCCTATAATTAAAAATAGCCTCATTGGCCCATTTGTTCCAACATACAAAAGTAAAAAAAATCCATCCTACAACCAAAACAGAATTTTTTTCTTTATATTAAGCCTAAATTTGTTTTTTTTTTACAATTTTCATCCATTATTCCAAGTGTTCCATTTGAGGCCAAGCAAAACAAATCTATTCTCTCTTCCATTTGACAATCATTCAAATACTTGGAAGACTGCTATTATGTTTACCTCTCCTCTTCCCTAGAATATCAAGCTTAGTTACCCTTGATTTTCTCCATTACTTTATTCAGTCTTCTTATGGCATGATCTTGAAGTTTGTCACTAAATTTCTTCCTCTATAACTGTTGACAGGGGCCTCAAAGTTCATTAGTCCAATCCACATATGTACACAAAACATGTTGAAAAAAATCATTTCAACATATCTACAAAGTGGCCATCTTAGTCATTGCTTTAGTACCTTCAATGAGGGGAGAAACTCATCATCACTTTCCAAAGTGGTCCATTCTCATTTTAAATAATTGTTTAATTTTTTTTCTTTCTATCAATATGTATTTGGAAATTTCACCTACTGGCTCATAATTCTGTCCTCTGGGGTCAAAAATCAGCAATTTAAATTTCCTTCCATTAACTTCCTTCAAATACTTAAAAAAAAGAGCTCTCATGTTCCCCTTTCTCTTCTCTAGGTTAAACATTCTCTAGTCCTTAATTTGATCCTCACAAGGCATGATGATCTTGAAGTTCTTACCATCTAAGATTTTCCTCCTTCAGATACTCTCTTAATTATCAAACTTCTTCCTGAAATTAAATTATAATAATCCAGATCATCTAACCACAGGACTATTACTCCTCTCCTTTTGTGTGGCGATCCATTCAACTCATCAAACACATATTTTATATGTGACATATTTTATAATTACATGGTATACATTAGAGGCAATTTGGCAACAAGAAAATCTCAACAGAGAAAATTTCAATGATATTATTTATAAAATATAGTATGTATAAAGTACTTTAGAAACTTAAAATTAAACTAGATGTTAACTATCTTTTCTATTCATACCCACTAATTTTTTCTCTCTATATGTTCTATGTATTTGTTTCTGTATTTCTATGCCTTTTCCTATCCCTTTATCTGCCTTTGTGTCTGATTCTCTCATGGCTTTTCTTCCCCTCTCCTTTTAAGTGATCAAAACATATAGCTAGATTTAAAAAATTATTATCACTTGTTTTTACTACTATTGTGTTTTTCTTTTTTTAAACTATGTTTTATTATTGAATAAGCTGTTTTTGAATAAGGTTTGAAAGAGAATAAATGGATCATTTTATAATTTCTCTTAGGAAAATTTAAATTGCTACTTTACTTTTATGATCTTCAAAAAGAAAAATGGTTCACTTCAAAACAAGTTATTAATCAACTAACTTCATATGCTAAAACTGTTACATGCCATGAATTATGAAAATAAGCTATGAAGAAAGTAAATAACTAAGAAATTGGGAGTGGAGAAAAGGTAAATTTTAATCTGGTAAGTGTTTTAATTTATTTTCATAATGATATTTCATTAGGAAAATATCCTTAGTATAAGATGTTCTAATCCCAAAATGATAGTGAACACTCCTCCAAAGCCCCCCAGCATTCTTGTCGGTTCACTTATACTCATGTTGTTTGAACTTTATCCATTTGTCAGTACCATTTTCAAATAACTACAGAACTAAAAATGAACCTTTTATAAAGAATTATAGAATATAAAAAAAGCTTCCAATCTAGCAGTAGGTTGGTTACACAGGGAAATATGACCAACCATCTGATTGAAACAATATTCAAAAGGTTATATAAATAAAATGACTTGGAACACAATTTCACAAACAAGTGAGATTTATTTATAATATTTAAATGATATTATAGTTAAAAACTACATATGGGATCGAAATAGTATCAAAATGCCATAGAATGATTATGGAATGAATGAGTTTTTAATTCTAGAACAAAATTGGAGAATTTTGTAAAATTTCTTTATGTTTATAACCTACTTCATTAATACAGTTTGAACCAATACCTAAGATCATAACATATAATTGACTAATATTTGTTGAATTTACACAAATAAGTAGTAGTCAAATACAACATTCAAAAAGTTTTAAAACTTATCTAAAACAGATGCCTAAAATCATCATTTATGGCTTTAATATGATCAATCCTATAAAAAGGAAATAAGCAGGGTATTCACCTTGTCTAATTAATATCCATTTCGGCTACCCTAACAGCATGTGGGGATTTCTAGCTGACAGATGATGACAGCATCAACACATACCCTCAAACAATCAACAAAGGCAATTCTAAGACTTCCAGGAAATCTTTATAAGTAAAAGTATCTTTGACAAGAACTAGCTCTTCACATAAGTCATTAAATTTCCATAACGATGGAAAATAAATGCTAACATTTTAAAATCTTTACTTGAGAATAACCAATAAAAAGTTACATTAAAATTCTGAGTTTGATGGGGAAAAAATAGAAGGTAACTCCAAAGAATCAAATTATATTTTTAAGCTATTAATACATGGGTTTTTCTTCCTATTATTCTTCTGTCTCCTTAATTAAAAAAAAAGGCCCATGCTCCAAAAGGATAAAAGATGAAAGATCCAATGGAAACTTAAGGGAATTTATCAGTTGGGAAAAGAACAATATATAGTATATGAATACAATTAAATACTATTGTGGATATTACATAATTAAGGGAATTGTTTTAAAGAAACTTGGAAAAATGTATATGAACTGATGCAGATGAAATTAAGCAGAACCAGAAGAACAGTTTATGGAACAACAATGTTTTAAAGTAAACAACTGTGAAAGAGCTGAAAATTGATTTGCCCAACCAAAAATTCCAGAGAACTAAGGATGAAGAAAGTCATTCACCTGCCCGAGAAACAAGGAACTCAAAAAGCATGAGATAAACATGTTTTGACACAGTCAATGAGGAAATCTGTTTTGTTTACTTGGCATATTTGTTACCCTATCCCCAAGAGCAGCCATATAAGAGTTCCCTTGCCCACTATTCCAATATCCCTGAGTTCCCAAGAAGGTGGAAGCTGAGTGTTGGAGGATTATCCCAGTTCTACACTGGCTTTTTTCATGCATATATGGAACATTAAATTAAAATAATTACTTCTATTATCTCTCCCACAGAACTTCCAAATAAGATTTAACTTTTTAAGGTTAAATTCTTCTTAAAGATAGGATTGATTAATATATACAGGAAAACACAATAAGTAATAAGCACTCTAAAGGGTTATATAAATTTTTCATAATTTTGATAGTTATCTTTACCTTACAGTTAACCAAAGGAGAGTATCCTAAGAAAATCCCAAAAGGAGTACATACCAAGAGTCAAACACAACTAAAACGACTAAAAAACAAACCAAAATGAATATGCTATGTTAACCAAAGTGAAGTCCAAATGTATAACATAATCATGAAATTCTCTTCCTTTCAGTTTATAACTATTTTGGAAGAGTTTCAGATGCAAGTAATATGCATCAGAACAGATCATTGTAAATTTTGGTTGTCTTTGCTGAATCTGAGTCATTCAATATCTTTAATTAAGCCCATTTATTATGCCCTCTCAATGAGAAAAGTACTGTGCTTTAAACTTGAAACAAGTAAATGACTTCCTTGGATTATATTGAAAGCACTATGGAGAACAAGCAACAGATTGATTTCCACTTCAAAATCTGGCACACTATTTTAAAGTTTAGTTTATTTCACAATGAAGTGGTAAAATTTAGATTAAGAAAGGACAGACTCCTAATTATTAAGTGGCTGCTATCCGTTTTATTTGTATTAATATCAGAATTCTTTTTAAAAAGGGGAATGAATGTTGAGGCAGCTAGCTGGCACAGAGGATAGAGTATCAGCCTTGGAGTCAGGAGGACCTGAGTTCAAATCCTCAGACTCTTAATAATTGCCCAGATGTGGGACCTTGGGCAAATCACCTAACTCCATTGCCTTAAATAAAAATTTAAAAAAAGTAGGAATATTAAATTCCCTGCATCCTGCTATTTAGCTGTTTTACAGATAAACAGGTATGTAAGAAAGGTAGAAAAAAGTAAAGTAGGTTTCAGTTTACAATAAGACTTACATATCTTTTGAGACTTGTTTTAATTTACACAGATATATCATCCCATTGTCAGGTCTCATCTACAAAACTAGAAATGGGGATTTCCACTTAAAAATTAATTTTACTACTTCCTGCTTCTGTAAATCCACAGACCAGTGAATAAGCCAACACTTTAAGGTCATAAAGTAATATTATTATTCACCCTAATGAACTTATGAAACACCTATGAAAGTAAATTATTCACAGCAAATAACTATTATGTAAGTTATTGTCAAACAAACCTCCCTTTCCTTCACTTCCAGAGATTTAAAAAATTTGGGAACTCAAAAACTTAGAAAAATATGAATGTTGCAAATTATCTTTACATGTAATTGGAAAAAATAAAATAACATTTAAAAACCTCCAAAAAATCAGAAGCATCACCTAAGGAGAACATATTCGAAAACCATAGTTTTAATGTACTCTGGAAAGTTTCTATGCAGAATAATAAGAATTAAGAGATAAGGATGGGGGTAGCTAGGTGTTTCACTGGTCTTATAGCCAGACTTATTAACTGGGTGATCCTGGACAAGTTACTTAACCCCAACTGCCTTGTTAAAAAAATAATAAAGAAAATAAAAGAGGACAAAGGATAAAACTTTAACATATATTAAATATTTTTCCCTTAACTTTATTTATCTATTTGGTTTTTGCAAGGCAATGTGATTTAGTGACTTGCCCAAGGTCACACAATAAATTTCAAGTATCTGAGGCTGAATTTGAACTGAGATTTTCCTGACTCCAGGGTTGGGGCTCTATCCACTAAGCCAACTGCCTGCATCCCTCTTTAATTTTATAGAGAATATCCACACGAAGTTCCTCTTAAGATTAAAAACAAAACAAAAACATCTTAATTTTCTATTCATTTACATTATTAAAATAAATCCCTGAGATACTTTTAGGTTAGAATTCGACTTCTATTGTAAAATCTCAAATCTACAAACCAATTAAAATGATTTGGTGATATATACTAGCTTAATTAGAGGCAGTCTAGCCAGCTAGCTTCAGAGCAGGAAAACCTGAGTTCAAGCAATGCTTCTGCTGACATAGGGACCTCTCAGTGCTCTAAGCAGTTTATGGAATTTCCAATAAATTACAGAGAAGATACCAACCCCTTCATGAGTTTCCTCATGGAGGGAGCTCCCTATATTCATAAAATCACAGGTTTAGTTCATATGCATATATTACCAAAGTTTAATCAAAATGCTATGTGGGTGAGTGTATGTATGTGTGCTTCCATCCATTCATCCATCCATCCATCCATCCATCCATCCATCCATCCATCCATCCCTCCCTCCCTCCCTCTCTTTCTTTCTATCTAGGTATATTTGATGTAGAATTATATTGTAGCATAAATATATCACTTATTTTCAATATTCTTAGATGATAAGTTGTATTATACCACTATTTCAAATCAATTTGAAGAAAGGTCTAATTGTTTCATGTCTTTTCTTTAAGTTAAAAAAAAAACTATCTGAAAATCTTCCAGGTTACAACTGGTATATATATTTATCAATAGTCACAAAATATCAAGTACTTTCAAAATACATCTTAGCCGTATAAAAATTATAAGTTGTGAACTCTAGCCTATCATTTGAATTTTTAAAAAATAATAAATAAAACAAGCACTTACAGTAAATATTCTCCTTCCGGTTCGATCAAAAGTTACACAGTATACAGAAGATAAATGTCCAAGAATTCTTTTGTGCATTTTCATGTGCTGATACACTGCAGTAGGTACAAGCTGCTCAAGTCTGTACTTCCCATTCAGTCTCCTTGAAAACAAAGTATCCGCTAACAAGAAAGAGGGGAGGGGGAGGAAAGATTTCTAAGTAACATCAAGATTTAGATTTAAGAGTACATTTTGATTATACTTACTTAAAAGGAAGTTTTGTATTCATTACTACCTGGTACGTTTATGTAGACTAAAAGTCTAAAAGTCACTCTAAACTAAAAATCACTCTAACCATTACATACTTTTAGACACTTCTACATGTGTTCTACATTTGATGTTCATACAATTTAGGTAGATAAAGCAGTCATTATTAATTCTATTTATTCCACAGATTAAAAAAAAAATTAAATGACTTTCCCAATGTCACATAGCTTCTCAAAAGATGAAATTCCTGGTATCTAGACTCAGATTGTTAGAAACCATAAGGCATCCTCAGAGATCACCTACTTAGATACTTGGCCCAAATAGTATAACAAATTAGTAACAGAGTAGGACTAGAACCAAAGTCCAATCCAAAGGGTAATCATGATTTAGATGTTCTGTCTCAAAATCATCTGAATGGCTTTAAAATTACTTTTATTATTAAAACAGTAAAAAGATTCTAATTTTCACATTTCATTAAGCAGTTCAGAAGCTATAAATTTCACATGAATAATTCACAAAATCTTCTTAGAAGAAAGCTCCAAAAAAAATGTCAAGGAGCTTAATATCAAAAAAATGAAATTAAACATAAATGTATATGTTTATTTCACTTAAACTTACCAAGTTTTCTACAGAAATTTTACTTTATTTACAATTACTGATGCTGATACGTGAACAAGTTATTCTCATGGCAATCGTGATCTTTTTGCAAATACTTTTCATTAGAACTGCAATATGGGCTGAACAAGTGGGCCCATGAAATATTTCTTGCTTTGGGGCAAACAAAAACCCCATTTTGCCAACTTCTTTCTTCGTTATTTGAAGACTATAACACCTTTCTTCTAATTATTTTCTTTTTTTAATCAAAAATATCAAGATTGATATGATTCAGCTCCTTCAACAGTACGTTCACTTACTGGTTACTAAAAAAAGGATTTCATATTCAGAACTGCAATAGTCAACTAAAATTTCTTAATGGTCTGACAACTGTATGATTCTGAGCACTCTCTGCCCCACTTCCTGAAACTTTGCTACCAGCAATGGAGAAGCATAAATAGGACTGTGGATTATTTTAAAATTGTTTTCCCTGTTTCATGGGTTGCCAAGGCTAAAAGTTTTATCAGCATGGCTTAATGGGGATATGCTTGTTGGTGATTTACTTAAGGCTGCTCCTCAGAAAATAGACTTGGTCAGTCCCTTGGGACCACTCTTGAAGCCTTTTCAGCAACAGAACATGCCAGATCTTGAACTCCACTGGCGTAGCCTTCTAGAACCCAAGGTCACATAGTACCAAAACTATCATTTGAGTAGGATTTCTGTGGAAAATATTTAAAGTATAGTATTTATATTTATAATGTAAAATCTCAAGGTTCTTTAGAGAAGGAAAGCCTACAATTTTCCATGTCATATATACAGCAACATCTCAACAATCTTAAAAGACACCCCCTAACCAGGTTGTGTTTAAAAACTTCCTATCAGAAGTCCATCTCACAAACTATTCCATTTCACTGTTAATCAGAACCAGTTATTTAAGCTATTTTCTATGTTCAGTCAAATCTACTTCCCTGTGACTTCTACTTATGGATAGTATCTCTGCCTGCACAGTTAAGTTTCTAACTTCTTCCACTTTCCATACAGTCTTTCAAATATCTTAGAATCTCTCTATCCCAAAATTCTTGTTCCTTCAGGGTACTAAATCTATCACATAAAAATGTCAAGACCTTCTTCAAAGAAAAAGTCTTAATAGAAAATTCAGCTTTGGCAATGTTAAATGAAATGTAGTCTTTGGCAGAAAAAAAAATCTAGCAGATGGACTGTACCTGACTTCCACTATCCTTCAAAATCATGCATCAATAAGTTCTTATTCAGTGTGCATGGGCATCAATAAATCAATTAGTGTGGCTGTATGCTTTGAGTAATTTAACACATTTACATAATCCCTACCCTGAAGAAGCTTACAATCTGGTGAGAAAAAAGAATTTCCTACATGACAGAATATTTCTTCAGTATTTCAGTGATCTGTGATATTAATGTGGATATTTTCATGAAGCAAGACTGTAACCTCTCCAATTTGGAAGACAGCTACAGAATATATTTGTCAAGATTTTAAGTGCCAAAATTTTGCTAAGGCAAGGTTAACATATGCTAAATATTTGAAGACAGTTAAATGGAGGCAGTTGGGAAGAGGAGAGAAAGTAAAAGTAAGGAGAGAATAAATAAAAGAAACAATCTGACTAGAAAAGAGAATTTATGATAGGAAACGGAAAAAAAATTGTACAGTTTAACACAGTCTTAAAATAATCAACTAAAAATGTGAACTATAGGCAATTTGTTAGGAGACACATGAAAATCATAATTAGCATGTCACCTAGAATGGCCTAGAAGAAAAAGCATAAAGATTGAGAAATATACAGATGCCCAAATCAAATTAAGAAAAACTTATTACCTCTTTTCTTACCAATTTTTTTCACTCTCACATTTTTTAATTCTTTTCATCTTCCTTTTTCCCATCAATCAATCCTCAATGGATTACCCATTATTACTGTCAGTATTCCAGTCTCAGTTAATCCTCAGTTCTTTCATCACACAAATGGTTCTCTTTGTCAAAATTCATTAAATATTTTTATAATTACCATCTCTATTAAAATCAATCAGATTGGTTTGTGATTGGTCATAACAAGAAAAAAAAGATTCCTTACACAAAATGGTCTTGCATTCTATTCTGCCTTGGAAAGCGTGGGATTTTTTTTGGAGGGGACTTCAGATCTGTGATGTTATTAAGGTTTATGGCATAGTAATTCATTTCATAATGCACAACACTTCTATAGACTATAACTTTAGAAACTTACTAGAATCAAAGAGAGTAACTTGCCTAAATCAAACTACTACTACTACTATATCAGAAGTAGCTCTTGAACCCAGTGCTTCTAGATTCCAAAAAATTTTTTACAACAGCAACACATATTCAAAACCTACAGTATTCAAACTGAGCGACCTGAAGTAATTTACTTAACTTCTGTGGGTCTCAGTTTTCTCATATAAAAATAATATGCTTAGACTAGATAACCATGTAGGGATCCAACCCAGTTCTAACCTAAGATCCTATGATGAAGACATTTTAATCTCAACCCACTAGATCATGCTTTCTAAAACATTAATCTTATTTTAAAAATAAAGACATGAGCAACAAGAAAAAATAGAAATGCATGATGTTAGTAGAAACATATTCAAGTGATTCTTGGATTATTCAAGAAAAGTAACTGAACTGCTCAGACCCTTTACAACATCCCATTACAACACACACATTTTTGTATGTTTGTACATGTATGTATGTATGTATACACACACACACACACACACACACACAAGCTCTATTAGTTAATAGGGGAGGTAGTCAAAAAACTAGAAATAGTTTCCATAATTTGGGAGAGGGCTGAACCAATTGTGGTTTCCAATGCAAAGGAATATGACTGCAATGTAAGAAATATAAAAATGTGAGAGGATTTATATACAGTCCCTACTGTACATCAGGCATTGTGCTAAGTATAAGTATTATACAGAACCAGAAGGGAAAGGAGCTATTACTGTAATAATATGTAAACTAAAAAATCATTAAGGGATAACTGTAATGAGTTTAATTGCAATGATCAAATTTGTTTACAAAGAGACATGTAGATTGCTTATAGCTCACTTAACATTCCACTCAAAGAAGTCCATTCTGATTTCTCCAGTTGTGGTGATTTCTACTAGAAATATATTTCTTAGTTTATTTTCCTAAGTAAGTTCATTTAGGACCAGGATTGTTTTGTTATCTAGCACAGTGCTTAGCACAAACTAAGTATATAATACATGTTTCAATGAATGCATTTACAGTTTTCAAAGACTTCAGAGATCCATTTCTCAGGCTCATTAGCCCCAAAAGGCAAAATGCTTCACAATTTGTCTTTTATTTAAGAGTTTTTAAGGAATTCAAACTTTTCTCCAGAAATAATTCTCTTCAAGTTCTGTATCCAACTGTATTCGATTTATCTTTTTCCTTAGTGCAACTAGACAGTAATTATCTTCTCTATCACTAGAAGAAATCATTTGGGCCTCTCCTCTTTTCCCCCTCAACAAATACCAAGAAGTCATGGAGCTAACTTTTTCCACCACAGAATCACATGTATGGCCAAAATATCAACTTTGGTTAGTTTATCTATCCAATTACAATTCTTATAATTGTTCTCAATTGAAGACAAGAAATAAAACTGATTTCTTGTTTAATGTAAAATTCTAATTCTAATTGAGGGAGGGCTATGCAGGGGCGATAATAAGAAATGGGGGGGGGGGGGGCAGGGTCCTCTCAGTCTGAGATAGTATTCATGTTAGCCTGAGTTATCTCTAACTTTTCAGTCCTAAATTTTTTCTCCCGAAAAGGCTATTTTTTCAGTTTAAAGTAATTACTCAGCTGTTCTGAAATGTGTAATTCAATTTTAATGAAGAACAATTTATTCCAAAAATATTTCAAATTTATTGTAAAAATATTTCAAATTGCTATTTTTGTAAATAATGGTTTTGCAAACTCTGGTAAAAAAGAAATATAAAAGCCTTGGTTCAAAACCACAATATAGCAGAAATACATAATGCAATTAATTACAGTTACTTTTTAACTAATTTCAAATTCTCTTTTGGTTGTCTTAAAGCATTTAATATTTAAAAAGTTTCTGTATCTTTTATATTACATTTCTGAATATTTTCCCATATTTTCCCCTTTTGCCTCATCAGCAAGTAAGTCTCCCTTACCTTTTGCTATATTACATTTCTGAATATTTTCCCATATTTTCCCCTTTTGCCTCATTAGCAAGTAAGTCTCCCTTTGTAACTAGGGTAAAAACAGTTCAACAAACCAAGACACTGACCCTGTCTGAAATTAAATGCAACTTTCCATATCCCAAAGTCCCTGCAATAAGCAGGTTATGCTTAACTTTGGGGGGGGATAAAAATGTTTTAATGAAACTTAAAATGTTCCCAACGTCCAAATGACATCTCTTTCAAATAAAAATCCAACTAGTCTTTTATCAACTTCTTGAATACTGGAACCAACAATACATACTACTCACTCCTTATTGCTTATTCATATAAAATGTGTGGCTGCCAGAAACTTAAACAGAAACAAACAAAAAAAAAAATGGAAAGTGAAAACTAAATAAATGGGAATAGTAAATACCTAAGTTATCTTTGTTCTTTTCCTTCTAGCATTTTCCCTTTTGGTCCATCTATAAAAAAAATAAGGAGGGAAAATATAAGCATCTTAAGAACCTGAAGAGGCTAGAGATTTTAAAATGACCAACTTTTAAAGGATCATGTACATGTCACATAGTTCTATTTTGATACCACAATATATTTTCACCCACATTCTTAATGGTAGGTCAATTAAAAAAGATCATTGGTAATTTTGCTTATAGTCCAGAATTGCTTCATTAAGAATCTGAAAATTTTATTTTAGCTCAAGCATATTTTGCTTATCCAAAAATATTACTAAACAGGGTCATTAAGTAATCTACTAAAATAAGGCAATATTCACTTTCTTAGTTCTTAGACTATTTCCCTCTGTAGAAGGAGCCAAGTCAATTTCTCTCCTTTAATTAACAATTATCACAGAAGTTATAATTAAACAGTTTATTAGAAAATATTAGCGTTATATATCCCTGGATCTTTGGGTTTTTTAAATTTTATTCAGTGGAAGGGAAAGCTATCTTTATAACCTAGGTGGAAGTTCTAGATATGGTATAAGGAAAACTGAAGTCCAAATCTGGTCTCAGATACTAACTATATGACCCTGGACAAATCATTCAACTTCTATTTTCTCATCTGTAAAATGAAGATGGTAACAATAGCACCAACCTCTCAGGGTTCCTGTGAGGATTCAAATCTGTAAAAGACTTTTGCTATATAAATGTTACTTCTATCGGCAATGTTGTGTGGGGGAAATAAACATTAGTTAAGTGGTTACTCTCATTTGGAACATTAAAGAAAGAGACAGAGATTCTTGACTAAGAAAAATAATAGAAAAGCAAAAGGGAAAAAAGCATGATTCTTTAAATTAGTATAAGAACCCTGGAAGTCTCTGAGGTCAAAATTATTTTCAGTTTTAACTATAGTTCTCTAATGATTGTCCTGTGGAGTATTCAGAGACTACAAAACTATGAATTAAAGGTCTAAAGTTTTTAGTTGCAAACAAGAAGACCAAATTAATAACATACTTGTAGAATTAAACAACTGCTTTATAAGTGGACAAATCTACAGATGCTGCTAGACTAGCTTTTTCGTATTATTTGTGTACTACCAGCAGCAATTAATCATTAAAAATCTTTTATGTGATTATATGGCAACAAACACATGATGTTGAAATATGCAAAATGTTGAATAACTTTTTTTAATCTTATGGTTTATCCAGGAACAACTATTAATATTTGCACTGATGGTGCAAAAAAGCAATGGTGAGTACAATTGCTAAGATCAAAGCAATGGCACTAAACTATACACAGTCATTTTATTCATCAGTGACATGCTCAGTTTTTTTTAAAATACTAGTAACATTTAAGAGCACCCTTAATGAAGCAATAGATATTAATTTTATTAAAGTTAAACCCTTGAGTACAACATATCTTTTCAAATACTCTGATGAAATGCTTAAAGCACTTCTACTGTGCTAAGTTACAATGGATGTCTCAAAGAAAGGTGCATATAAAATTATTTGAGATGTAAGTTGAATTACTAACTTTTTTTTTCACAGAACACCATTTTTACTTAAAAGAACAATTGACAAACCAAGCTGGAACCAAACTAGTTATTCACCCTTGGGTATTTGGCAGATTTTTTTTTCTTGAAAATGAATAAAATGAGTCTGTCACTTCAAGGAAAACCATGTACAGTATTTCTTGCCAATGACTTTAAAAAAAGTGCTTTCAATTGAGAATCAGAATTTTGGAAAACTTCAGTCTTCCACCAAGAGCTATACAACTTCCCAATACTTAGATTTTTCTAATGAGACTAACAGTTAATATCAACATGCAGTTTTTTGTTATCACATAATGAAATGTGCTAACATTTTTGGAAGATCTGCATAACTCAGTAAACCAATGTTAAAAACATGCTCAGGCAAAAGATCCATTCAATGTATAAGCTAGAGTAATGGATTTTAATGTAAAATAAATGAATAAATAAATAAATGAGATTTCATGATGTGATTTCAAATGCCACACATTGAACTAACCTTTAAGTGACTACCTTTTCTCAAGTTCTGGTGTAATATAAAAGAAGAATATCCACAATTATCTGAAAAGGCTATTAAATTATTCCTTTTCTTTTCTAACTACTGATCTCTGTGAGTCTACATTTTCTTCAAATACATAAAAACATCTGAAAGCTGAAGCAGATATAAGAATCCAGCTGTCTTGCCACTCTTCTAATAAGTTTATTGTTATTTTTATTTCTAAAATGGTAAAATCATGTATAACCCAAAGCTCTTTGGGGTTCCCAATAATTTCTTAAGAGTATAAAAGGGATCCCGAGACTAACAAGTTAAAGACTTACTACATTAAAGAAAATGAAGAACTGAGTAGAATACCTCTTATCTAGGTGTTTGTGACAGAAAATAAAAAGGTAAGAAAAGTTTAGTACAGTCAGTATCTTAGCAGACAGGTACCCAAATTATTGTTGCAAAGAAAATGTATTTTTACTGTCCTATCTTCTCAGGAAGATAAAAGAGCTAAAATAAATAGAAATCTATACTTCTGCATACTCAGCTCTACTCTTAGAACTCCTTCATTGTTTCCTTCTCAGGTATCAGGGACTTTTGTGACTCTTTAAAAAAAAATTACTGAACTGTGCTCCTACCAATCGCAATTCATTTTTGCTAACATTATTATACTTCCCTATTTGTCATTTGAACTTTAAAAAGATTTCACTCTATAAGGTAAATTCTATTTGGAGGATTCTACTAGAGGGAATTGGGGAAGAGAGAAGTGGAGGGAAGAAAGGTTATGGAAGCCTGATCCAGAAAATAGATAATCAAAAAGGTATCCAGAGAGTAGACTAATGTCCAGTAATCTGTCTAGTCAACAAGCTACTAGCTTTGAACTTCTATGATTATAATTTTTAAGAAATTATGTACTAAAAAAATCAAATAAAATTCAGTTTTATTTTTAAAATAATATACTTATTAGAAAAGCAGCTTAATAGTTAAGATTTTTCATTATAAACAGTTAAGCAAGCCTACAAATTAGCTATTCTCAGACAAGAGTCTGTAAGAAAAATCAGCCAACAAGCCTAAAAGTAACAATTGCAATTTCTCTAAAAATTTAGCATAATTTAATTCGCATTCAGAAATCTAAGTATAAATGGATGTTAACAAAGTTAAAAATTTATATTTCATTAATAACAGCTAATTATAAAGACAAATGCATTATGGATTTAAGTGTCATAAAGGTATTCAATATTTCTTAGCATGTCTGGTAACTACTAAGAAATGTTACATTTGTAATATGTATATCTAACCACTTTGCCCAGTTTTGCTTCTTTTAATACCAAAGCCCATGGAGATTATAAATTAAGTTATCCCACCAGCCAGTATTTTCAAATTCACATAATTTCTTTTAGTACTGATTTATGATAAAATTTTAGAAAACAATCAATCAACAAGCATTAATTAAGCACCACACACCATTTTAGATAGGCAATGAATAAAACAATTAGTACTTTGAAGAAGCTTTCATTCTAATAACAAAAAAAGAGGTATGCCAACTAAACCAGTAAAAAAAATCAAATTCACTTATCTTTTTCTACAAGTCTATTTTTTTAAAAAAATCAAAAAAACAATTATTACAATCTGTTGTAATAACACATGATAATCTGAGTTAAGTACAGCTAGTTCCCCCTCACCACAGAAACAATGAATCTGTGAAGTACTACTTCTGTGAACTACTGTGGAATCTTAAGCATTTGAATTTGTACTGCTTGAATTTATAAGCATGTAACATACGTTAACTGATTCTAGTCCAAAGAAAATAAGCAGTTCATTTAAATAATGTAACCATATCATGAGATTTCTTATTTGCATTAATTGGAATCTAGCTGTATTTATACTTAACACAGGTAAACCAGTCTCTAATTTCAGGAAAGACTACATAAGCAAGAAAAAAAAAAGACCTTATTAAAGCATACCTACTTGAAATGTTAAGAGATGTATCCCACCTACCAACATTTTTAATAGAAATGTACTGGAAGAATTTATTTATAAATTTTCAAAAACTTAATTACTAATGTCATTCTCTGTTATCCTCAGATTTGATGTCTGCTGATCTGCTTTGAATATGCTCTTTGCTTTCCTTAATGATAGGTTTATTTTTGTGGCTTTTAAAATTTCATACTATAGGTTCAATGACCATGTCTTTTTTTTAAGGTTTTTTTTGGGGGGGCAAGGCAATAGGGTTAAGTGACTTGCCCAAGGACACACAGCTAGGTAATTATTAAGTGTCTGAGGCCACATTTGAACTCAGGTCCTCCCGACTCCAGGGCCAGTGCTCTATCCACTACACCACCTAGCTGCCCCTACCATGTCTCTTTTCAACAAACATTTCTGCGTACAAAGAAAAATGTGTCCAAATCCACCTAAAAAGACTGTTATTAGAGACTAAAGGGATAGCTTAATAAAAAGATTTTTATAGCATGGTATCATCATCATCATCATCATCATCATCATCATCATCATCATCACCATCACTATTACTACTACTACATAAACAAAATTTCTCTACCTGATTGACAACATTCATTTGGTTCACTCCTAGAATGAAATGCTTCATCAACATTACCCATTAGAGACATCTAGCATGGAGAGAGAGAGTTTAGGACTCAAAAAAATTGTCTTCAAGGTCAAACCAAGTTTTTTAAAACAATATATAAGGATATATATACTCACGGAATTGAGTTTCAAAATAATTAAAATGACTAGGAACAGAACAAATAAATTCAACTTAATATGATATTTTGTAGCAATTATAAGTATAAAATAGGGTAGACAGTTCACATAACAAAGATCTATACATTTTTACTGCAAGCGTCAGGAATCAATGTGTGATGTAACAACATTTTTGCTGTACTACAGTCTGAAATGGAAGGAATACCATATTGATAATTCATTTTCTGCTCAAATATACTGGAAATCAAGTATCATGAAATCTCTGATCACAAAAGTTCACCATATTCCTAAATATGTTCTTGTTTTCAGGTGTCTCTTTGTGGTTTTTTTTTTTTTTTTTTTGGTTAATTTTTACAATGGAAAACCCAAGGATAAGTAGGGCTTAACACAGGAAAAACTCATTTGTAGGCAAATTTTTAAAAACATAATTATATCTGTCTGTCCGTCTACCTACATGCCTAGCTACATATGAATGTTTATTTTCTTAAGTTCTTAGTAATTTTCCTAAGAGAATATTAATACTTTGTTAACTGAAAAGTATAATTTTTTTTTTAGGTTTTTGCAAGGCAAATGGGGCTAAGTAGCTTGCCCAAGGCCAAACGGCTAGGTAATTATTAAGTGTCTGAGGCTGGATTTGAACCCAGGTACTCCTGACTCCAGGGCCGGTGCTTTATCCACTACGCCACCTAGCCGCCCCCTGAAAAGTATAAATTTTAAGAACAGACTGATAAACCATCAATCATTTATTCCTTTAAATTCTAGAACCTATACATTTCATGAGTGCAGAGAAATTTCTGTGAGGGGAAACTGCACATCAGAAACTTCTGTACCATAAGTCTTAGAGATTTGTTTAGAGCTTCACATATCACAGGATCAGAAATCTAGAACAAAATATGTTAACTTATGTGTAAAGAAGTTTGGAGACTTGCTCAGGGTTGCACTATAAATATAAATCAGAGGTATATCTGATCGAGATCAATTCAAGTTTTCCTGACTGAGACTGAGGTATGCAATCTGTCTTTCAGTTACAGCTTTTTACATTCTAAAAGACTTACATCTCCAAGTCAAAAATATCTTAAATCAATACAAATAAAAGTATATTAAGCTTCATGTCAGGATTTTGTCTTATTTTGGGTTGGTTTTGGATATTTTTTGGGAGGGGAGGACAGGAAATTAGGGGAGAGAAAAGACTTTGTGGCAGTTGGTCAACATCTGCAACTTCTATGCTGACCAAAAACTACTCTGCAATTTGAAAATGCTGCCAAGAACACTTAGAAGGTAAATTATTTGTCTGTAGTTACATAGTAAGTGTCAGATGCTGGAGTTGAACCCCACTTTTCTTGACCCTGAATCTATTTTCTAATACCACACTACATTTCAAAATTTAATGCATAAGAAAGACTATTAGATTGATACTTTGACTGTGTCCTATACTAAAATAAACACTGAACAAAATTTCAAATATAATTTAGTTTTCTTACATTAAAAAACAAACTGGTTAATGTCAGAAACCATCATTGTTTTTTGCTTTCTCCTTTAAAATTCTCAGCAAAGAATATGGCTCTCCTTAAACAAGTAATCTCTTCTTTCCTCTTTTGTTTGCTGAGGTAGGGGGATACTAAGAATAAAAAAAAATTTGATGTCATTTCTGCAATGTTTTCATTAATTTCACTGAATTTGTTTTTCTTTTTATTCTTTGCTATAAGCGATGGCTCTTTGGGAGGAGGCATGGGGTGATACAGTGGGAAATTTAGGTGACATAAAAATAAGAACAAAAATATATTCAAAAAGAAAAATCTATTACATTGATATTTGTTTTCCTGGTCTCAAAAAAAAAAACTATTAAGAAAGTATTCAAATCTCTAATTCCAAATGAAAACTTTAAAATAACCTAGAAGAAATCTGAAACAGAAACAAACAACAAAAGATGACAAAGGTCTAAAAACTTTTGCTTCACAATGAAATTTATATAAAATCAGCATTCACTCTCAAAATTCTGATTGTCAGAGAAATGAAGCTGCTAAAAGTTTAAGTGCTTCTGGACTCTGGCTACCAGACACCATTCTAGAAGGGGAAATAATCTTTTCAAGGAAATAATATAAAAAACATAACTATACATTATTTTTCTAAAATTAAGAATATTTTTTGGCATCAGTTTGAAGAAATTATAAGGATCTAAACTAGGATAGTAATAGAGAGAGGAAAGCATATGTATATGAAAGCTAGCATGGGATAACTTTATGCTGCATGGTGGTAAGAGCATTCGGCAGTCACTCGAATATAAAAGTTCAGAACTCACGAATGAATTCTATATGGGGAACCATCTTTATAACAGAGATAACTAATGACATGACAGTGGATAAGATCAAGAGAACAGAGTATACAGAGAAAATAAGGGCAAGAATAGTATCCTAACATACACTTATTTAGGTGAAGAAAAGACAACAACGAAGGACAAGAAACATATATAGGTAGAAAACCAAAAAGGAAGTGTCATGAAAAGTAAAGAATCAGAGTATCAAAAAGAGAGAGAGAGAGAGAGAGAGAGACACAGAGAGAGAGGATCAACATCAGCAATTGCTACAGAAAAAAAAAAAGGAATGAAAAGGGGTCATTGGACCAGGCAATTAAGCAATCATTAGGGACATAGGAGATCCCAATTTCAGAATTGTTGTTCAGTCATTTTCAATTCATATTTGACTCCTTGTGACCCCATATGGAGTTTTCTTGGCAAAGAAAACTGAAGTAGTTTACCATTTCCTTCTCTAGCTCATCTTACAGATGAAGAAACAGGCAAACAGGGTGAAGTGACTTGCCCAGGATTATACAATTAATATGTATTTGAACTCCAGGCCTGGCACTCTATCCTCTGCACCATAGCACAGTGAGAACAGATGAAGATTTCAGAGGCTTAAGAAATAATGATTTACTTCTGGTAAATGAGTATAAGAAAAAAGGTACTAAAAAGGGGAGGGGGGGGTACAGTTAGGTGGTACAGAAGATAGAGCACTAGCCCTAGGGTCAGGAGGACCTGAGTTCAAATCTGACCCCAGCCACTTAATATTTACTTATGTGTGACCTTAGGCATGTCACTTAACCTCACTGCCTTGCCAAAAACAAAAACAACAACAACAACAAAAAACAACCCGCAGTATTATAAAAGGAAAAGAACAGCAGGCATGTTAAAACAACAAATGAGATCCTAATGGGAGAAGTACTGGACAGGGTAAGGAGAAGTGAAAGTAGAGGCTTTAGGAAGGGAGATAGAAAGGGGATGATGAAGACGTGAGTATTCTAAGTATTAGTGGCCACAATCCAGGTCTCTTATATATAAAATCCAGTGATTTTCAACTATTGTTGTTTATTGATAAGTAAGGGTAGATAAAATATCAAGTTACTAAGAAATCAGGAGAAAAAAGGTAGAAGGCATCTAATATTAGGTGCCTAAGCAGATGACAAAGTAGATATATATATTTGAGAGGAAAACAGAGATTGGGTGGCCTAAGGAAGAGGTAAGAAGACAAAATGGGTAAAGTACAATGTACCAGACAAAAAGAACCATTGGAGGATATCTTAAAATTCATCAAAACATAAGTTATCTTTGATGAAAATTTATGTTATCCTTTTTAAAGTGGTCTTCTTGAGCAGCTGTGACCAAAACTTCTGAAAAACCTCACTAAATTTAATGTGACTAACTAATCATTTGGCAGACTCGAGTTTATCATACTAAAACTGCAACCTATGTTCAGGGGAGCACTATCTTCAAGAAACCAGAGTGAGTAAATAAGTCTGTGAATAAGTAAATAAGACTATCACAGATACTCACATATACAAATACAGAAAATGAAAGGGCTTTCTGAAGTTGGCTAGAAGGCTGGAACTTATTCTATAAATGACATAACTATATCTTAATTTATGTTAACAGGCAGATTAACTAAATGTTTATATACACTGTAATTTTTCCAGTGATAATTATTCTTACAACCAGTTTCTAAGATATACTCAAATGGGCCTGTCATCTTATTGATGTGGAAATTCCCTAAAATTATGCAGATCATACCTTAGCATGCCTATTCTGTACGACTTATCTATATCCCTTTACAAGTAGCTTTTCCCTCCTATCAACACCACAATGATCCGATAAAACAGATTACCAATCACTTATCCCTCACTCTTGCCATATTGACCAAGTCATCTTTTTTTACTTTCATATTTTTTGATGACATCTTTTAAACACTTCATAATTCTTTGCTTATAATATTTCAATTTTTCCCACCCTCTACCTACCTAAGGTATTAAAAAGGATAATTTCAGAGATATTTGAGGCCATTAAAAGAACTAGATAATTTCCCTAAGACTATCCACTCTTGTTCAATTCTAGGTCCAATGCATTATCCATTTGTAGTTTACAAATGTTACATAATAGGTAGATTTCAGCTACTTAATTTTTCCCATATGGATAGTTAGGACAAATTCACAACTAATTTTTAAATATGTGTGTCACTTATATTTAGTTTCAAGTTCCTTGTCTTTCTGTTTCGTTTATAGAGAGAACGTAAAGAATGATATTTTTCAACTGTATAGGTATCTTGTATCTATGGCACAAACTAGATTAATATTTTACTATCTTAAAAATGCTGTAATTTTTAGTATTTACTGCTTCTTTTCACACTCAGTCAAAAAAATCTCTACAGAAGCAGAGATGGTCACACAAGAATGAGGGCTTTTTATTTTTATTTCATGAATTACCAGAGCAAGAGAATTTATAACCAACTGGCAAAGTTGATATGCCTCTATTAACCTAGGCTAGTCCTGGCATTTTTTTCATTACACATCACTGCCTCTTCTAGTAAAAACTTAGCCATCCATCACAGATTCCTTTCTTTCTTTTTTTAGGGGATGGAGTGAGTAGCGAGCAGCAAAGAAGGACAAGCAGAACAAGGATTGGAAGGTCCTGACAAAACCCGATTCCATTGAAATTTTTAAGAGGATACCAGGGCATCAAAAAAAAGATACAAGTTTTCAAAGAATATGGGTGAGGAAAAAAAATGAGTCTTGCTCCATTCTGAAGTGAAGTCACAAGTGTACTGTTAACAACACCCCCATCTCAAAAATAATGATGCTCTGACATCAAGTTTCTTTCCTAAACACTAACAATTCATCTGTACTACACCAATTGTTAAGGCAGCCAGTTTTAAGCAGACAGATAAGTAGCCTTATTTACTTTTTTTTCACTTGCATGCTTGCCAACAACCAAGGAAGTTCCAGCACCAAGCATTCCTTCAACAATAAAATTAACATCCCAAAATGTCAAAATGGCCTGAAAGATAAATAAAAGGCAATAACATTTAATACTGACTCAAACACTATCTCAAATAGGCTAAAAAAAAATCTTCATGGAATACATTGACTGCTAAACATTTCTGCTATACACAACTTCAATATAATTTATCATAATGTTTATCCTTCGCTCTCAAAGATGACCATGATATCAAGGAGGGATGCCATGACAAGCACATGAATTGGATTTGAGCGAGGGGAATTTTGTGCTAAGGCATCAGTCTCACTTTCTTCTCCAGAGTCATCTGGGTCCAGTGACAAGATATGAATCAGTACAACTGAAGATGACCCTGGATGTGAGGCAATCAGGGTTAAGTGACTTGTGCAAGGTCACATTTAAATATCAAGAGCCTGAGGCTGGAATCTGAATTCAAGTCTTCTTGACTCCAAAGCTAGTGCTCTATCCATTGCACTGCCTAGCCGGCCATAATTTGTCAATATTCACATAAATAAAGCTCTATCGGAGTTTCTTCTAGGAGATGGAAAATGTTACCTATACTAAACATTTCATAATGATATGTTAAATCAATTAATGACTTTTTACTTATATCAATTTTCAGGGAATTATTAAGAACATCTAAATAAAGAATTATCTAGATTACAACAGTGATTAAAAAAGGATAAAATACAAATATATGCCAATAAAACTAACTTTGCATCCTTATTAGCTTAAATTCTTAATGCAACATTTTGCTAGGAGTTGGCTCTTTAAACAGTTGGGTTTTTTCTTTTAACTGAAAAATAGAAGACAATCCCTCCACACAAGATGTAACTCTATTAATCTATCCATGATGAAAATTAATCCAAATGATAAAAGTAAAAGAGTTCTTTGTATTTTTCTTAACTTCTGATATTTTCCTATTAGTCAAATCCTGTTGAGGAAGTAATAAAAAAAGCAATAACAGAAAAAAACTCAAAATAGGATTAAAATAAATAAATCATTATTAATGTTCAAATGATTAATTATCAACTATTAATGCCAAATAAAATATTTTTATTCAGTATTCAAATTAATGTTCAAATAAGTTTTCAAACACACTGTCTTGTCATTAATATCCTGAAAAAACATATAGGCAGACTACCAAAATTCTATGTGCTTATTTTTTCTTACTACTAACCTAGCAGTGATAGTTGCTTGAAATTGTCTTCAAATCCCAAAAACAATGAAGCCAAGTTGAAATTCCACAGTGAAGACTGACATAAAATAATGAAAAATATGTAGTAGAATTAAATTCTAATGCCCTCAAAACTGTATCTCACATGTATACATACAAAACAACAGGAGTCAGACTAGCATTTTGTATAAAATACTTCTAAAATATACAAAAAAGGGATGATCCCGAAGAGTTGTATAGAGAAATGTTGAACCTTTCTATTAATTTTCATTATATGAGATGAAGTATAAGAGAAAAAAAATGCTCGATTCCACCAAGTTTCTATTTGCCTGCTCTTGCCATTTAATCTAGATGTATTTTTCTCTTCCATAGTCAAACTACTAGTTTATTTGGTATCTAACCTAAATTTTTGTTCCAGTTATTCTCAAAAATACTTTGTTGGTGTTTCTAAAATTAACAAATCAATTTTCACTAAAATTTAAAAATATAAGTATTTTCAAAGTCTTAAAAAGTTCATCTTCTAAATGACATTAAGATACTTTAATGGCTTTTTTGAAGTTTTATGATAAAATTTATTTAAAGGATATAGATGCATTATTTCCTCATTACTATCAAGGTTTGTGGTTTTTTTTTTAAATCAAAGACTACATTGTTCTAAAAAAGAGCAACATCTTAAGATAGCAAATCAGAATACTCTTGCCCCTCTCAAATATAATCCAAAAAAAATTTCTAAAAATGCAATCTGTACCTTATGTTAAATAATGTTTTCTTTGTTTTACTCATACTTGAACAAAATTCTATATCATGTTGTTTTGTAACTATAAAGGCTAACCAATTATATACATTAGGTAAAATAAATCAAGATTAAAAAATAAACATAGAACTATGTTTAGTAGAATTGTGTTAGTAAGATTTAAATTTTTTGAATTAAATTCTCACAATTTAGATATATCTTTGTCTTTCAATTGTGCATAAACAGAACCTACATGAAAATGATCAAAGTCCTACTTTGAATCCTCATTATGCCATGGAGCTGTGACCCTGGGTTTTCAAATTTCAGCAAAATTTAAATTATGGAAGTCCTGCATCAAACGACTTCAAGTAATAGATTGTCTTTCACTCAAAGACCACTATAACTTAAGTTCATAGAGATTTATCAACAAGTAGACCAGACACAGCAATTCAAGAAGCCTATCTAAATAAAACACATAGGTAAATTACAAGCTGACTTAATGGTGCTTGCCTTCACAGAATTTACAATCTAAATGGAAAAACAAAACATATAGATGTAATAAGACCTAGAGAGGAATGAGTTGAGAAACTATACTACTGATATTAAAATAAGATGGAAAAAATGAGCTTTATTGAATATATATGTATATACATGTAAAAATAGGGAGTAGTTTTATACACAAGTCCTGCAACCATTCTAATGTATTTCTTTCTCTTAAAATCTCTAATTTCCTTGAACAAGATTCAGCTAAAACTCCATCTTATTCGTGAAGTTTTTCTTGATTCTTTCAAACTGCTAGTGCTCTCCCTCTCAAAACAACCCTAAATTTAATTTGTATATATGTTTTGTATATGTACATGCTGTCTCACATGATAAGACTATAACCTGCTTGAAGGCAGGTACTACTGTATTTTTGCCTGTGTAGTCCCAGTGCCTAGATATATAGAAACAACTTAATAAATATTTATTTATTGACTGAAGCATGGGCTAAGTACTTATATTTAATGAAAAATAAAGCAGGATAATCACGATGTAGATTAAGCCCTAGGGAATCTTTAAAGACAACAGCAAAGAGTCTACACTTAATTGAGACTGCTCTTATAACTAATACATCCTTCCCTTCTAGGAAGAAGCAGGGACACACTTCATCTTACCCCAAACCAAAAACTTGACCTTTTCCTTCTCCTGGCTTGTAGTTGAATCTCCAGCATTTAGAATAGTAAGTAGCACATGTACTAAGAAGTTAATAAATGTTTTATTTAAGTTTAAGTTTTTATTTAAGTTTTACTAAGCAAGGGGAAGGCATTAAATCAATCTGACTGGTGTATTGTGTTTCCTTGGGTTGCAGACTAGAGTAGGAGGAGTGGAGACTGACAAGATGATTGATATTAACCTACTAGGCATGAGATGAGAAAGACTTGATCTGGGTGAGATCAGGAAGAATGGAAAGAAAGGGATTAATCCAATAAATACTTTAAAGGAAGTGAAATTCAAAGAAAAGGAAGGACCCAAAATGACTCGAGTTTTCTACCTGAAAAATGGTAATAATGCTGAAAGAAAAAATAGAGCTGAAATGGGGAAGCTGTGTTTGGACATGGAAAATTTAAGAAGATATTACCTCCAGATGGAGATGTCTTCTTTTGTTGATCGGTTGTTTTAGTCACACCCAACTCTTTGTAAACCCATTTTGAGTTTTTCCTGACAAAGACAATGGAGCGGTTTACCATTTCCTTTTCCAGATCATTTTACAGATGAGGAACTGAGGCAAACAGGGTTCAGTGATTTGCCTAGGATCACATAACTATTAAGGGTCTGAGACTGGATTTGAACTCATGAAGATTAGTCTTCTTAACTCCAAGCCCCTTGTTCTATTCACTGCCACCTAGCTGCTCCAAAATGTCATTGAGGTAGTTGAAAATACTGGCTTTGAGAAAACCAACAACATACAACAATTATCTAAAGAAAATCTTCATTAGATGTAGGTAAAAGTAAAAATTTTAAATTTTATGCAGCCTTGGCTAGTTTATTTGATTGAAATTTTAAAGCACTGCTGTAGTTCCTAACAAATATTTCAACTATATCATTTTCCTAGAACTAACATGAAAAGCATAGTGGAGAAAGAGATGGTCTCAAAGTCACAAAGACTTGAATCTAAATCTCAACTCTGATACATTACTATGTGACCCTATATTGTTCCCAAGCAACACTACAAGAATAAGTAAAGAACAGCTGCTAATATAAATAGGTAGACGTATTCTCTCCAGGAAATCAGGTTTATTGTTTTTTTGTTTTAAACAAAATGAGATGAAACAAATAAGCAATAACCCCCCCCATCACCTTTATTCAGTCCCTAAATGAGTGTGGGTATTTCACCAATTCCCAATTTTCCCAATTTAGAGGTTAAAGAAATTAAAGGAAACTATCCTTGTTTTAAGAAGGAAATAAAAGGATGAATTTAAAATCTGATTAGTAACAGAGAATTTCAGAATCGGATAGGTCCCTCCCTGGAGACTCAGTCCAACCTAAAAAAGAATCCACTCTTTAATATACCTTTGACTAAAGGCTTAATTTTTCAATAAAATATAATTAACAAGAATATGAAACTACTATGGAATATACAACTTAAATTTTCTCAGAGACCTTGATTTAAATTTTGCCCCAAAGTACAGAAAATATTTTTAAAGTATACACTGTATACAGTATAAAATTAGATATCTAAAAATAATCTGAATTTTCTAAACAGTACTGCTCTTATGTAAAATTCAGATAAAGTAATCTGAAAATAATTTTTGTTTGGTTTTCAAAACAATTCTGTCCCACATGATTAAAGTCAACAAATTTACTTACCTATACTGGGGGGACTGCCATAGTTGATTGGAGACTCAGGAGGTCTTCCACAATGTAAAGCAGCAAGAGCAGATCCTTTCCATACAACATGTTTGCAGCCTATTAAACATATATGTATATTTATATATATATATATATATTTGAATATAGGCACATTTACACAAAAATTTTAAATGATGATTTTTAAATCATTCAAGCTATCTTTTGAAGCTTCATACTTTTACTTGTGCGAAGCAAAGACTGTCTTCCAGCTCCTAATAATGTTTGCACTCCAGGAACACTTTGAGGAATTTCTTGCTCTAGAAGTGGTCCTAGTCGATGGCATATTTGCAGCAAATGATCAGGTGCCAAATGTCTATAATACTTCACCTATTATGCAAAATAGAAAAATATATTTGCTAAAGGAAACATGAATATGTCATAAAGCTAATATTATATCTGTTACCTAAAATCTAAGGAAAAAATTATCAGGAAAGTATAATTTTCATTTTGAATTGTAAATAAACACAACTGATTTTTAAAGCAGAGATTTGTCCTAACTATTCTATCAGTTGCTTCTCTCTATATATAAAAATAAATCAAGAAGCTTGACTATATATATATGTATATATATGTACATATATATATCATACCTAGTTTTAAATCCTGTTACTGTCATTTAGTACTAAACTTTCCTTTCTTAAAAAAACAAAGGGTTTTACAGAATGATCCCTATCTAATTCTCATTACAATTTTAAATTCCTTAAAAATTTTTGTATTTGTTCCATGAAACAGCATGATTCCAAAGAAGTTTTGCCCCCCAAAATACACTGCAAATAACTTGGATAAAAAGGTTAAGAAGAAATAAAACTTGAATCATGGTTGCTATAACCTATAATTAACAAGATAATCATAAATATAAACTATCAGTTTTAAAATGCCATTGTGATGAAAAGGTAAGAAGGGGGAGTGGTAAAAGAAAAAAAAAACTACTATCCAATAAGTTGAAACTGGCTATATCCCAGCATGGGGTAAAAAGAGTCTCATAAATCTTGAGAATTGTAACTCTAACAGAGAGAAAATACCTAGCCAAAAGTGTTGGACATTGATGACCTATCCATGAGACTGCTATCCAATAAGATGTAACTGGCTTTAACCCCACTTGGGAGAAAGACTCTAATAACTCTCAAGAATTTTAACTCTATTAGATAGAATGTACTTAGCTAGAAGTGACAAATACTCAGAATTCTCTATGACTCAGATAGAATGATTTTAAAAACACTACCTCCTTAAAAAGGGGGAAAGGAAGGAGACGGGAGAAGGGAGGGGATTGAATGGGGGTAAATCTCATTACACTAAGAGGTACAAAATACCTATGGTAATAGAGGAAGAAGGGAGGAGATGAGAAACACCCGAATCTTCTCATCAGACTTGGCTTAAATAAGTCAACTTACACATACTCAGTTAACTTAAAAAACATCTAACCTTTCAAGTATTAAAAGGGTTTTGAAAAGGGGAGGGGGAGGAGGAGAAAGGGAGGGGCAGGGGAAAAAGGGGGGACTAACAAAAGGAAGGGAAGGAAAGGGGGAAAGGGGAAAGAAAGGGGAGGGGGTGATATAGGAGTGCAAACACACTGATGGGGGTGGTATTGAGAAACAAAATACTGGGGAATACAGAGGAAAGATAGGGTAATAAAGAAATAGTAATCATAAGTTTGAATGTGAATGGGATGAACTCTCCCTTAAAACGTAAGCGAATAGCAGAGTGGATTAAAAACCAGAATCCTACAATATGCTGCTTACAAGAAACTCATTTGAAGCACAGAGATACATATAGAGTAAAGGTAAAAGGTTGGAGCAAAATATATTTTGCTTCAGCTGAAGTGAAAAAAAGCAGGGGTAGCAATCCTTAGCAGCTGCAAAAATATATAACCTTAAAAGAGATAAGGAAGGAAACTTTATCCTCCTAAAAGTTATCATAGACAATAAAGTTATTTCAATACTGAATATATGCACCCAGTGGAATAGCATCCAAATTCTTAGAGGAGAAGCTGAAAGAACTACAGGAAGACATAGACAGCAAAACTCTACTAGTGGGAGACCTCAACCTCCCACTCTCAGATATAGATAAATCAAATCATAAACAAGAAAGAAGTTAAGGAGGTAAATAGAATGTTAGAAGAATTAGATATGGTAGACTTATAGAGGAAACTGAATGGGGATAGAATAACATCATTTTAAAGAATGAGTGGACCAAAAAACAAATTATAGAAAGAATTAATCATTTTATCCCAGATAATGACAATAATAAAACAACATACCAAAACCTATGGGATTCACTCAAAGTGGCTCTCAGGGGATATATTATATCTTTAATGCTTACATGAATAAATTAGAGAAAGAGGAAATCAATGAACTAAATATGCAACTAAAAAAAAAAATCAGAGAAACAAAAAATCCCAATTAAATACCAAATTAGAAATTCTAAAAGTTAAAGGAGAAATTAATGAAAGCAAAAGGAAAAAAAACTATTTTGAATTAATAAAACCAAAAGTTGGTTAATTTCTGGTCAATTTGATTAAAAAGAAAACCAAATTGCTAGTATCATAAATGAAAAAAAGGTGAATTCACTACCAATGAGGAAATTAAAGCAATAATTTGAAATTATTTTGCCCAACTCTATGCCAATAAATTTGATAATCTAAGTAAAATGGATGAATATTTACAAAAATATAAATTGCTCAGGTTAAATGAAGAGGAGATTAAATACCTAAACAACCCTATCTAAGAAAAAGAAACTCAACAAGCCATCATTGACCTCCCTAAGAAAAAATCTCCAGGGCCTGATGGATTCACAAGTGAATTCTACCAAACATTTAAGGAACAACTGATTCCAATTCTATATAACCTCTTTCGAAAAATAGGGAAAGATGTAACTCTGCCTAACTCTTTCTATGAAACCAATATGGTGCTGATACCTAAACCAGGAAGAGTTAAAACAGAGAAAGAAAATTACAGACCTATATCCCTAATGAATACAGATGAAAAAATATTAAATAAAATCTTATCAAAACGATTACAACAGTTATCACTGGGATAATACATTATGATCAAGTAGGGTTTTTCCCAGGAATGCAGGGTTGGTTCAATATTAGGAAAACTGTTAGCATACTCAATTATATCAACAACAAACCTGTCAGAAATTATATGATCATATCAATAGATGCTGAAAAAGCTTTTGCCAAAATACAGCACCCATTCCTATTAAAAACACTAGAGAGTGTAGGAATAAATGGACTATTCCTTAAAATAATTAGCAGTATCTATCTGAAACCATCAACAAGTATTATACTCAAAGGGGAGAGGCTAGAGGCATTCCCAATAAGATCAGGGGTGACACAAGGGTGCCCATTATCACCATTACTATTCAATATCATATTAGAAATGTTAGCTTCAGCAATTAAAGAAAAAGAAATTGAAAGAATTAGAATTGGGAAGGAAGAGACAAAGCTCTCACTCTTTGCAGATAACATGATGGTCTACCTAGAGAATCCCAAGAAAGCATCCAAAAAACTACTGGAAACAATTAGCAATTTTAGCAAAGTTGCAGGTTATAAAATAAATCCTCATGAATCCTCAACTTTTCTATATATGTCCAGCAATATACAGCAAGGAAGAGCTAGAAAGAGAAATCCCATTCAAAGTAACCTCAGACAATATAAAATACCTGGGAGTCTATTTGCCAAGACAGACTCAGAAACTTTTTGAAAACAATTATAAAACACTTCTCACAAATTAAATCAGATTTAAATAACTGGGCAAATATCAACTGCTCAAGGATAGGTAGAGCTAATATAATAAAAATGACAATTCTACCAAAATTGAACTACCTGTTTAGTGCCCTACCAATCAAAATTCCAAAAAATTACTTTAATGAGTTAGAAAAAGTGTAAGTAAATTCATATGGAGGAATAAAAAGTCAAGAATTTCCAGGAATTTAATGAAAAAAATGCAAAAGAAGGTGGCTTAGCCCTACCTGATCTAAAATTATATTATAAAGCATCAGTCATCAAAACTGTTTGGTATTGGCTAAGAAACAGAGTGGTGGACCAGTGGAATAGACTAGGAGGAACAGCAGGCAATGATTACAGTAATTTGCTTTCTGATAAATCCAAAGAGTCCAGCTATTGGGATAAAAACTCTCTCTTTGATAAAAAACTGCTGGGATAATTGGAAGTTAGTATGGAAGAAACTTAGATTAGACCAACACCTCACACCCTTTACCAAGATAAGATCCAAATGATTACAGGACTTAAGACATAAAAAACAATTTTATAAGCAAATTAGAAGACCAAGGTAGTCCTTGATCTATGGAAAGGGAAGCAGTTTATGACTAAGGAAGAGTTGCAGAACATCACTAAAAACCAACTAGATGATTTCAATCACATTAAATTAAAAAGGCTTTTGCACAGATAAAAGCACTGTAACGAAGATCAAAAGAAATGTAGTAAATTGGGAAACAATCTTTACAGATAATGATTCTGACAAAGGACTCATTTCTAAAATATACAGAGAACTGAGTCATATTTTTAAAACAAAAAGCCATTCCCCAATTGATAAATGGTCAAAGGATATGCAAAGGCAATTTACAGATGAGATCAAAGCAATTCATAGCTATATGGAAAAATGCTCTAAATCATTAATTATTAGAGAAATGCAAATTAAAGCTTCTCTGAGGTACCACCTCACACCTCTCAGATTGGCCAGTATGGCCAGGAAGGATAATGATTGTTGTTGGAAGGGTTGTGGGAAATCTGGGACACTATTACACTGTTGGTGGAGCTGTGAACTTATCCAACCCTTCTGGAGAGCTATTTGGAACTACGCCCAAAGGGCAACAAAAATGTGCATACCCTTTGACCCAGCAATACCACTACTGGGTCTATACCCTGAAGAGATGAGGAAAAAGGGTAAAAACATTACCTGTACAAAAATATTTATAGCAGCCCTGTTTGTGGTGGCAAAGAATTGGAAATCCAGTAAATGCCCTTCAATCGGGGAATGGTTTAGCAAACTGGTATATGTATGTCATGGAACACTATTGTTCTATTAGAAACCAGGAGGGATGGGATTTCAGGGAAACCTGGAGGGATTTGCATGAACTGATGCTGAGTGAGATGAGCAGAACCAGAAAAACACTGTACACCCTAACAGTAATATGGGAGTGATGTTCAACCTTGAAGGACTTGCTCATTCCATCAGCGCAACAATTGGGAACAATTTTTGGCTGTCTGCAAAGGAGAGTACCATCTGTATCCAGATAAGGAGCTGTGGAGTTTGAACAAAGTTCAAGGGCTATTCCCTTTAATTCGGGGGAAAAAAAAAACCCAGATGTCTTATGGTTTGATCTGGTTACCTCTGAGAATTCTTTTCTCTTTAAGGATATGATTTCTCTCTCATCACACCCAATTTGGATGGAGGTACAACATGGAAACAAAGTAAAGACTGATGGAGTGCTATCTGTGGGGTGGGGGTGGGGGGAGGGAAGTAGGATTGGGGGAAAACTGTAAAACACAAATAATATCTTTAATAAAAATTTTAAAAAAAGCCATTCCCCAATTGACAAATGGTCAAAGGGTATGCAAAGGCAATTTACAGATGAAGGGATCAAAGCAATCCATAGCCATATGAAAAATTGCTCTAAATCATTAATTATTAGAGAAATGCAAATCAAAGCTTCTCCAAGGTACCACACCTCACACCTCTCAGACTGGCCAATATGACCAGAAAGGATAATGATTGTTATTGGAAGGGTTGTGGGAAATCTGGGACACTATTACACTGTTGGTGGAGCTGTGAACTCATCCAACCTTTCTGGAGAGAAATTTGGGACTACCCCGCAAAGGGCAACAAAAATGAGCATACCCTTTGATCCAGCAATACCACTACTGGTATATATACCCTGAAGAGATGATGAAAAAGGGAACAACCAGGGACAATACCATCTGTATCCAGATAAAGAGCTGTGGAGTTTGAACAAAGTTCAAGGACTATTCCCTTTAATTTAAAAAAAAAACCCAAACAAACAGATATCTTATTGTCTACTCTTGTTATCTCTTATACTTTTTTGTTTCTTCCTTAAGGATGTGATTTCTCTCTCATCATACTCAATTTGGATCAATGTACAACATGGAAACAAAATAAAGACTGACAGATTGCTTCCTGTGGGGGGGAGTTAAGATTGGGAGAAAAATTGTAAAACTCAAATAAAATCTTTAATAAAAAAAAGAAAAAAATACCATTGTGCTTTAAAATTTTAATGTAACTTTTACAAATAAAAGTTATACTGTGAATTATCAAAAGGAATACACTAATATTACAAGCTTGATTTCAAATGTGTCTGACTTTTGTGAAATAAAATTACAATGTGCAATACTTGTAATATTAATGACTCAATTGATGGCCCTGATAATATTTTGTTTATATATTTTACAAGCATTATATTTAATCTTATCTTAAACTTTTGGTGCATCAGTTTCCACACATCTGTAAAACAGGAATAGTAATAGCAAGAGTATGATCAATTATGATGGACTTGTCTTTCATCATGGAACAATTCCAAAAGACTTGTGATAGAAAATGCCATCCACATCCAGAAAAAAATCCATGGAGTCTGAATACAGAGCATACCGTTTCCCCTTTTTAAAACTTTTTCTACGGTCTTTTTCCTTTTCATGGTTTTTCCACCTTTAGTTCTTAATTCTTTTACAGCATGAATACGGAAATGTATTTAAAATAAAGTGTACACACACACACACACACACACACAAAACCTATTACCAGATTACCTGCTGTCATGGGGAGGGGATTGGAAAAGGAAGAGGAAGGCAGAAAAATATGTAACTCAAAAGCTTACAAGAAGATAAATGTTGAAAAACTATGCTTGCATGTAATTTGAAAAAATAAAAAAAACATTAAAAAGAATTTAATTAAGAAAACAATTGTTATTCTATGATGTATAATCATACAATGATGTACAAGCATACAAATCATGTAAATTTCCTCACTATAGTACCTAAAAACTAGCATCACTGTTATGACACTCAAGATTTTTTTTTGTCAAATTATTCTAAACTAGCTTGCAAAAAAGCTTGTTCTGGTATAACTTAAGGCCATTACTGACATTTTAAAGAATTTAAAAATTATTTTACACTGAACCTAATGAACCTTCCTCTTCATAAGAATTTGCTTCTGTCCTGCATATGTCCTGCATTTCCTTATGTCCTGCATATGCTGTAATCATACTTTGTGTGGCAGTAATTTATTAACATAAGGAATTTTGAGCTGAACTGAAGATCTGGAAAATCGACTGAAATGTTTTTCTCACTATATTAATCTTCTGATGTAATAAGAAGATAAAAATGAAGGGGTTTTTATGCTTTCACACATTTATGATATCCTTATCAATGACTTGAGTTTTTAATATTAGATGAGATGACAAGCAAATGCTATCCCATTTTTAAGTTATCATATTAAAAATTCCACTGCTTAGCTATTACTTTATTTTCACCCTGAATTTATCAATAACCTTAAGTTAGCATTTCTAAGAAACAGGACAAAAAGATAAATAATCACATAGCATCTTGACAAATAATTTCCTTGTAGCACTATTGTCAGCAAATCTTAGAAAGCATATATTCTAGATAGCAATACTACACAGCATACATTTTCCCCCCCCAGAAAGTTGACCAAGTACATTTGACCACAAATAAAACACCTTAACAGCTTTACCTATAATTTTACCAATGAACCTAATTCTTAAAAACAAACATATAAGGGGTGGCTAGGTGGCACAGTGGATACAGCACTGGCCCTGAAGTCAGGAGGACTTGAATTCAAATGTGACCTCAGACACTTAATAATTACCTAGCTATGTGACCTTGGGCAAATCACTTAACCCCAATGCCTTGCAGAAAACTAAAACAACCCCCCCCCCCAATATGCATACTGCTTCATTGTGAAAGGAATAAAGAGCCTAGATTCAAATCCTGACTCTACAATTTACTATCTATCTCTATTCTATGACCTTTGGTAGTCAAATCCTCTTTTGGCCAACATTCTCATGTGTACAAAAAGGTTAGATAAAATAATTTCTATACAATAAAATCCCATGAACCTATTTTGGATGACTAAAGTTTCTTCAAATTTAAATCCCATGATTCATGAACTAAGCAAAAAATTTATTTTTAAAATTATTAACTTAATACAAGCTAAAAGTCAAAATACTATAAAGCCTTGCTTTATAGTATTAGAAAGGGGTAGGGGGCTGAAGGGGATCTCCTGATTAAATGAACTTTTACGGTTCATGGAATTTTCTTTTGATTTGACTCACTGAAATTTTTGACAAAATTAATTAAAAGTTTTCAGTGCCTCAGAGTCATTATTCTGAAATTCAATTTCCATTACAAAACATTGATTGAAAAAGCTATACATGGGTCACCAGGTTGAAAACTATATACAAGGATCAAATATTTTGAAATTGAGACATTTTCCCTTTACTTGTCTCCACCCCTACAAAAAAATTCTGAATAGAACTTAATTTTGTTTAGTCTTGAGTTTTAACTGACTCTTCCATCTTTTTGAGATTTTCTTGACATTTATTCTCTAACAAAAGTAGACTGCATCAAACTGCAACTCAATTATTAAAAGGTTTTGCTATTTTATTAAACATTATTAAGTTTTTATTTTCTATACATTACTTAATTCTCAATGTCAAAGCTGACCTCTCTGTCTTTTCCAAATATATTATGGATTGTAAGGACTATTTTATAATGCTTTTAAAACCAATCACTATCCTCTGCTATTTAAATCAAAACTGAACAATGGTCTTCAGAGCTAAAACAGAAACCCCGATATTCTTTCAAAGAACATTTTTTATCTCCTCCCCCACCAAAAAAGGAAACTGCTCATTATATATAAACATTTTTGCCATTCACTCTAGGTGACCCCATTTGGGATTTTCTTGGTAAATATATTGGAGTGGTTTGCCATTCCTTCTGCAGTTCAATTTATAGATGAAGAACTGAGGCAATCAAGGTTAAATGACTTGCCTACAGTCACAGTTAGTGTCTGAGAACAGACCCAAACTGATAGAAATGGGGCTTCGAGACTTCAGGCCTTACACTATTCATTGTGCTACCTAGCTGCCCTAAGATACACATTTTAATTAACAATATTACTTAGGATCTAAAAGTCTTTATGTAAAAATCAATTTTAAACTTTTAATTCACCGGAAGTCTAACCTAATTCAGGAACTCAAGAGAAATCTTTAAAACAATGGTACAGAAAAAAATTAGCTTCAGAAAATTACCAGTTCCTCCTAAATATTTATCTTTAGGATTACAGATCACCTTAAGACTAATGAATCGAATAGAGAAAGCTGATAGAGATCCTTATACCACACTTCATTACAATACATACAATAAATAAATACGAACATCACTAGTACCTTGCATCCTTTCCAATGTGTCATTAAGGTAGGGTAATGAAATTAGCAGCATAAATATCCTAATATTTTCTGAGACATGGGGTTCCAATTCCTCACTTAGTTTCTCAAGTCCTTTTCAATGTTACTAAGGACACTCTAAGTTGCCAGCCACAAAAACAGGTTATCAGTTTTCAAGCTGTAACATAAATGAACTCACAGACAGTATGAGGTTAAGGAACAGGATGTTTTTCACCCAACAAATTCAGCAGGGAAGAACTACTATGTGGAACAATATAAAGTTATCCTCAAAATCTAAGCATAAAAGTGGAAATTTGCATTACTATATATACCTGAGAATTGAGCCAAATCTTAATAAAAAAAGAATTAAACCAGAGTTAATATCCAAGTCCTACTGAAGCCCAAAAAGTAAAATCCACAAGTGTACAATTGAAGGCATGGCCAGACAGCAATGTGTCTGAAAAAAATCTGGAGATTTTAGTTGACTGGAAGTTTAATATGACTTAATGATGTGACATGGAAGCCAAAAATCAAGCTATAAGATTTTAAGTTGCATCAAGAGGCATGAAGTTCAGAACTAAAGAGTTGAGTTGTTCTGTACATTGCCTTAGCCAAATCACATCTATTTTAGGAAGAACACTATTAACTTAGACAGACACAAGGTGCATACACAGGATGGCAGAGGGCACTGTGATCATGCAATATGAAGATCACTGAAGGGGATGGTTAGTCTAAGGAAGAGATAAGTGACATGATCATTATCTTCAAGTAGCTCTAAGTCGGTCGCATGGAAGAGGAATGAATTAGGCTTATTTTGTAAGGTGCAATATATATATATATATATGTATATATATATATGTTTGATATTAAGGAAAAACTTTCTAATTATCATAACTGTCTATAAGTTGAATGAGATGTTTGAGGTGGTCATGGTCCTTACAAATGATCTGCAAAGCAAAATTGGATTGGCACTTGTAAATTATATTCCAGAACAGATGTTCCTTCTCTTTTTTGTGTCATCAATCTCCTGCCACAACCTTTAGAAATCTGATGAAACCCATGAATCCCTTCTCAGAATGATTTTTTTTTAAAAAAAATTCACAACTACAAGAAATGCCAATTCTTAGTGAGATTAATTTTTTTTCTTATGTGAACTAATGGATCCTCCTAGACTATAGAAGCAATTTTGTTCAAATAGGAATTATATTGGATGATATATTCTGAAGCCTCTTCCAATTCAGATTCTAATATACAATAAATAAGAACCAAAAGCTTTCATTTAATTCAGAATAAAATACTGATCCCTCTATTTCAATCAACCAACCCTTTTATACCACATGTTATGACCCAGGGTAAATGCTAAATGTCTCCATCTTTAATAGTCTGAACTACTACTACTATTGATTAAGGCTAATTTTGTAGAATCTTTGCAGGCTGTAGTAGTCAGTAACAACTCAGTAGGTATTAATTCTATCACTTGTTAAAGGCAAGATTAACAAAAAAATGGAAAAATGCAAGCAAAGAAAAATTCATGATAAAAATCCAAAAAGTTTTATTCAAATTTCACAGAATAATGGTCTAATTATATAGAATTGGCCAGAAATTAGTCACCAAAATTAATCTACAAAAGTTTAAATATGTGAGTCCCAGATATAAAATGCTACCTTCTCCTAATTTAGAGAAATTTCAATGTTCCTTTTAAAAAACACTTAATATTTCATACCATTTAATGTAAATAAGTTTTCCATATTTTATCACTTCAGCTTTACAAATATTTCTGTAACTATTTCTACTTGCAAACCTTTATACAGTGAGCCTATACAAATTAATCAAGTATACAAACTGGAAATCTAAGTGCTACTTTCTGCACAACATTAAGATAAGCTTCATCTCAACTGATCATGTCAGTATTTGAAGTACCAATTTGTAATTAAGCATCACACCCAGATTAAAAAACTTTTTTTTAACAAGTTTAGAATTTAAAGGATATGCAGAGAAGATACAACAGAAATAAGGGCATGTAACTGAGGTCAAGTTTGTAAGTGCCAAAATCCTATAAAACATTGAGTCAAAAAGGTTAAGGCCCAAACAAGTAGAAACTTATAACTGTCCAGATATCAAAAGAAAAAGAAAAGAAAAAAAGCTTTTTGAGTGACTAGGAGTTTGGAGTAAAAACAGAGAAGGGATAGACCACTGATGAGGGTAGCTGGAACAATAATGGAACAATTAAATACATACTCAACTATTTAACATATGTATTTTTCAATCAACCAGAATGATAGTTAAGAGGAAAAAATCTCTTATATCTATCTTCTGACAATGCAAGCACTCTGATGCAGGTCCACATCACCTCACATTTGAACTACTATATTAACCTGCTCGTTCGTCTCTGGGCCTCAAGCCTCTTCCTCACTCTAATCTATTTCTCCACTCAGCCATCAAACTGATCTTCCTAAAAAGTCAAGTCTGACCACCCCTCCCAATTCCATAAATTCCAGTATCTCTCTATTTCCCTCGAGAATAAATTATAACATCCTCTATTAGGTTTTTTAAGTCATTAATATCCTGACCACTTCCTTTCAAATTTCCTACACCCCCCCCAAGAATTCTCACTCATGGTGCTGCTCCCCACTCCTAGAATACCTCATCATTTTTGTTTGCTAGCTTCCCTTGATTCCTTCAAGTCTCTTAAAAAAAAAAGAAGGCATTTCCTAGTCTTCCTCAATTTTAACACCTTTGCTGAGATTACTCCTAATCTATCCTGTATACATATGCTATTTGTACATGGTTATTTGTATGTTGTTTTCCCTATCTGACTTCAAGCTCCTTGAGAGCTTGCCTTTTTTTCTATGTTCCAGTTCTTGGCACAGTGCCTGGAACTTAGTAGGTCCTTGATAACTGTTAACTGATTGAAAGGAAAGGATAACAAAGATGAATTACAGAATACTGATACCTCATCTAAATGCAAAGATAAGGGAGTAGCAAGTTTCTTTCAGTGAACTCAAATCATTTGACAAATCCTCACAAAGTGAAATTGCTTACAGATGCAACTGTTAAGCCACCAATAATCTTCAGAGACCTATCAACAACTGAAACAGTACTACAGATACTGGTTCTGATTTTAAAAAATAGAAAGCTCTATTCTTTGTAGGGTCAATGAGTTTGACATTCATTTATGGCAAAGTCCTAGAACGAATTTTTAAGAAACTGTTCCCTTAGGGAAATGGTGATTAGCATAAGCTAGCATGAGTTCATTTAACATCATGAGAACCTAACTTGATTTTCTTTTCCAAGTAGGATTATTCGACTGGGGTTCTTTAAGACATTTGCCAATCTCTTACAATATCTCTGTAGACAAAATGTAGAGCTAAGAATTGAAGTACTAAGGACTGAATGGCAGTAGTACTGGCAGATTTGAAAGTAGTTGAACTGAACCCAAAAAGTATTTGTTAATACAGACTGATGTCAACTGTAGGAAGCTCTCTAGCGGCAAACTTCAGCATTTCTTAGCCCTTTCCAATTTCCCATTTTTATTAATAATTTGAATAAAGATTCATTTACCGTACTCATTAAATTTTCAGAGGACATGAAGCTGAGATGGCTAATACATTGGACAAAAGAATCAAGATCCAAAAGGATCTCAAAAAAGTGGAAAAAAATTAAGATGAAATCTAAAAGGGGAAATAAAGTACTGCCCTTAATAATGGGAATAAGATGCAATTACTTTTCATGTTTGTATTTTTGCAAAAGTCTATCATTAGCATTGCATTATAAAGAAACCAAATATTCAATAAAACGTTATTTCTTATCACTTTGGGTCAAACAACAAACCTACTTTTTCACCTCTCAATCAATTCTTGACCCCCTATAATCTGGTTTACAGCCTTATCACAAGTGAAACTGCAACCACTAAAATTTTCAAAGCTCTCCAAAGCAATTAAATCTAATAGCTTTTTCTCAAGTCATCATTTCTTCCCCTCCTCTGAAGCTTGATATTACTGACCACTTCTTCCTCCTAATATTCTGTCTCCTCCTTGGGTTTTTATAACTGTATGTATGCTCTCTGGTTTTTTTTTTTTTGCCTGTCTCAAACTCCTTAGAAAGATCTCCCTTAAATTTAATTATTTCTGGACAGATTATTCCAAAATCTACATTCTTAAGTCTTTAATTTCTTTCCTGAAGTTCCCATCCACAATGCTAGCTACTTGTTGGTCATCTGTAAATAGTTCCATGAATATCTCAAACTCATCATGTTCAAAATAGAACTCAGTATTTTTGGGGCAGCTAGGTGGCGTGGTGGATAGAGCACTAGCCCTGGAATCAGGAGTACCTGAGTTCAAATCCGACCTCAGACACTTAATAATTAACTACCTAGCTGCGTGGTCTTGGGCAAGCCACTTAAACCTTGCCCAAAAAAAACCACCTCAAAAAAAAGGAACTCAATATTTTCCCCCAAAATCTACCCATTCATTTCTCTAAATTCTCCATTTGTCAAGAGTACCCCAACACTTTTCCTCAACTATTTCACAACCTCAGGATCTTCAACTCTTTCCTCTTCCTTATCCCCCAGTATATAATCATTTGCTAAATTCTATTGATTCTACTTCCACATGACTCCCACACAACTCAAGATCTCTAACACTTCTTAGTCTATTGAAATGGCCTCCTATTGTTCTCTCTACACCAGTCTTTAATCCACTCATTTTTCTGCCAAAATGGTATTCCTAAACCACAGATCTAACATGTCATTACCCTATTCAAGAAACTTCAGTGGATCCCTATTACCTTAAAATTAAAATACAAACTTTTCTTGACAGAGTACTTCACAATCTGATCCACCCATATACCATGCTATAGCTCCACAAAATTGTTCTGATGCAGTTACCAGATCCAAACACTCTGTCTCTGGCCTTTGCAGTCTCACCTTTGCCTCCAGCTCTTTTTCTGTCAAAGTATAACTCCAGGGCTACCTCCCACAGGAGACCTTGACTGAACATCCCAGCTATCACCAAAGCTGTTGCTAGAATCTTTTCTGTATTTACTCATGTGGATTACATCTTATTTCCACCTCCCTCCCAGAAGAATCTGAGCTCCTCTAAGGCAGGATCTATTTTGCTTTTTATCTTTGATTCTCCAGCAACTAAAAGAGAGCCTGGCACACAGTAAGTGATCAATAAGATCTGAATTAAACACGTTCCTAATGTTTTGAACTGTAGATAATGCTTAGAAAGTAGAATTTTTATTTTATGTTGACATATAATTTTCAAATGTTTTTAATTTACAAAGTGCTTTATATACATTACATAAATGTATGTTTGTGTATATAAATGTTTATGTATAGATATTTTAATATATGTTACATCACAGAAGACTCACACAACTCTAGAGTAGGTATTAAAAGTCTTACATTTATTCTTACAGACAAGGAAACTAAGACTGGGAAAGGATTAAGTAATTTTCTATGTCAGATACAAAGGTCAAAACCCAAGTCTTACTGAATCCCATGTCTGGCACCTTTATCCTCCAACAAATAATGCTGGAAAGATATGATTTTTAATTTTTTCATGCTAACATTTTTCTCTCTGTTCTCCCAGCATCTCAAACAAGAACCTGTTAAAATACTTAAGTTGCCAGGCACTATGTTAAATACAGGGCAAAAAAATACAAAAGTAAAAGAGCTCTTGCCATCAAAGAACTTACATTCTATTATGATAAAGAAGAATGATTTTTTAGAATCATTCTGGTACTACAAAAAAGTACCGACTCAATAGATAACAGAACAGAATCTTAAACCTGAAGGTCATAAGATCTTAAGAAAGTTCCTAAGGAGTCATGCAGCTAAATCCCTGTTTGAAACATGAATCTCTCTACAGTTTTCTTAAGAATACAGTACAATATATAATTTTAAAAAAGTAATTCGCTATTTAAAAATATCCAGTAACAGGAAAATTACCTAAGAAATGCAAATCAACTTTTATAGAAGCTTTAACTGTTATAAAGTTCTATCATATTTCACTGCCCTTTTTAGCTCCTACAACTCTTAACTTTTACTGAAAACTCCTAATTGGGATCTGTGGGATGAAACAGAACAAGTCTAGTGATTTTTTCCACATGATAATCTACCTATAGATAACTACAATGACCTTACCCGGTGTTATTTTTACTTAGCTACAGTTCTTTCAACTGATCCTTGTATCACATACTTTCAAATTCTCTTATCATCCAGCTTGTCAATTATCTCTCAATAAGTCCGTCTCTTGAAATAATACTCTAGACTTGGACTAGACTAAAAAAAGTTTTACAGGACTGTTATCTCCTGTCAAAATTAATTATATGATGATCAATTATTAAAAAGATGCACTGAAGTCTGCTTTTTAAATTGTCAGATATTTGACAATCAAAAAAGAAGTCACAATCAAGGGGAATATCTCCATTCCAAGCCAAAACAACCTTTACACAAGTACTGCCCAAATGTCAATTTGACAAGTAAATTATGTGAAAAATTTAATTTATGCTATTCTGTTTTGTTAAGGTTTTCCTTAAAAATCTAGGGGCGGGGCTAGGTGGCACAGTAGATAGAGCAAAGGCCCTAGTGTCAGGAGTACCTGAGTTCAAATCCAGCCTCAGACGCTTAATAATCATTTTGCTGTGTGGCCTTGGGCAAGCCACTTAACCACATTGCCTTGCAAAAAAAAAAAATTACATCTATTCGCAAAGTTAAATTGCTTAATACTACTTTTGGTTTAAAATGAGAAATCCTAAATGTTTACTTTAGCATTTCAAAAATAAATCTCAATAAACCCATCAGTTTTACTTTCAGTAACTCCAAATGTGAAACACACACACACGAAATAGCTTCTCACATACAATGCTATAAAAATGATTTTTGGCATATATATATTTTAGGACCAGATTTATATAGAATGTATAATTTCCACAGACAAGAAATAAGTAAACTAAAATTGAATGTAAATAGAAAATGATAAATATTCCCCCCCAAGAAACTCTGACAGAACAATGGATAAAACATAATATATATGATTCAAATGATGATATGGGACATTCACACTGAGACACTCTTGTGACAGTAAAAATTTGCTAGAATAGTAGATGAGCAGTTGCTGGAGCATTCTTGAATAATTATTACACTACACTACACATCTTTTTTCCCTTTAACAAAATATCTATCATCTATCTTGCTATAGGTCAATGAAAGGATCAAATAGGTTTTAAAATAACTGATAAATTGATTTGATAGACAAATTTAATAATTACTTTCTTTTAGTAATCTTTCATCATAGACATCATAAAGGAAAATATACTCAAATTATTTTCTTAAATTTCTAAAATCTACATATAAAAGTACAAATAATTAGAATTCCTTACAACACAAAGCACAACCATCATATTCCATAAATACTTATTCAGTGCTGAAATGCATTTTTAATATTAAATTTAAAAATTTAAATAAATTTTTATATAATTATCTACTATTTTATTAACATCTCTTGAAAGTCATATAGATTACAATCTAGCTAGAAACTTCCAAAGGTACTTAAAATGTCACACTGGTTTCCAAAAACGTTAAAAGTTTAAAATTTCTAAGAATCACTGTACATATTTTAAAACAAAATACTACAAAAAAGTACTGAGTCAATGGATAGCAGAAAGAGTCAGAAAAGAATAATGAGCACATCTGTGATTTCACTGGTATAAGAATTTTCAGGTGGGGAAATGGCAACTTACATATATAGTCTTAGAGAGTTGCTTAAAGAAAGCACTGAGATAATTTGACAATTATAAAGAAGATTAAAAGATAATAATTTACCCTGAGTCACACACTTAGTATATAAGAGTTTTAAGTTTGAACCCAGGTCTCCAGTTTTGGTATATTAGATCTATGTTCAAATTTTGTCTCAAACAATCACTCTATGACTCATATACAAGTCACTTGAGCTTTAAGAGACTGTTTCTTCATTTATGAAACAAAGATATATTAATACCTAGTTACCTGCCTCAGAGAAACTGTGAGAAAGAAAAATATTCTGTAAAGATTAAAGTACCACACAAAGGCAAGTTATTATTCCTAAAAAAAAAATTCATTTTAAAGTTTAACTAATTAGTAGTCTTCTTTACCTTAAAAGAACACTGTAACATAAATGCTGCTCTATAAAATAGGATTCATTTAACAAAGCTCACAGTAACTTATTTATAATTGGACATGAGTAAAAGATACTTTCTAAGAATACCATGAATTCAACTTAACTGGAATTTTTCCAGAAAAAAATCATTCCTTTATTAAATATAAAGTCCTTTATTTATACTTACATAGACCACAAATTTCAATTAAAAAAAAAACTAAAGGAAATATTAAAAAAAGGAGAGAGGGAAATATTTGTGCTTTGTATTGTAAAGAATTCTAAATTCTAAAATGTCTGATGACACTCACATAACTTAGTAGCCCCAAATAGAGGAATGACAAATTCAAAAATTCTCATCAACAAGAGAAAGAAATTCTAGTTTTGACATAGGTAACAGACTAACAAAAACAAAATCCTAAAGAATACAAATTTTTGTTATTTTTAAATTCCTAAATCTCTGGCCAAAATGAACCTGACTGCAAGAAACAAGATCTTTTTATATAATCCAAACTAACATTTCACGAGAACAGCTTTTAATGTATCAAAAGCAAAAAACTTTAATGTCCTTTAATTAATTTAAAATACTCACAACTAAATATTTTATTATGTAATTTAGCTCAGAAAAGTCAGTCAATATCTTAGTAGTCAAATTAATTTATTTATGATTTTTGTCTTTTTCTTAAGTGCATTCTTACTTTAAGATTCTTAAAACTTTTTTATACATTATTTCACATCACTATAACCTATGCAGCTACATTATAAAGATGATTTCTAAAAGTCTTTAAAAGCAGTCATGATTTATTCAATTAAAGTAGTAATCTGAATATATAATAATGATGTCCAAAATGTAAAAACTCATTGATCCAAATGTAATATCTAAAAGCAAGAATACCTTTGAAACACCAACTTGCAAAACTAGATTCAACACAACACAGCATTTTAAAATGTAAATAAAAATACATATGAAGAACATGAAAATAACATTATTGGTCTTGGGGTTGGGGGATGGGGCGGGGGGGGGACAACAAATGATTAGACAGAACTTCCTGTATCAAAACTCAATTTTCACTCATTTAGGGGAACTATTGGGAATCACATAAATGTAACTGAGTTGTTTGTTTAATGATGGGGAAGAGCCTAGTTTATAACAGCAAAATCACCTAGATAAGGATTCTTCATATAAAAAGTGACAAGTCACAAATCCTCTCCTCCTGCAACAGTATTTTCTTATCGATACTCAAAATATCTCCATTCACAAATATAGATTAAAAATCAAGTTATGTCAGAACAAATTCTTTCAGTAAACTGGTCTAAAATAAAGCTTATCTTTTTACTATGGCTAAATATGATGAAAAAATAAAATCTACTAGCCCAAAGATCATCCATCAGTCTCATCCTCTCCCTTTAGTTAGACTCTAAGGAAAGCAGTCTTTAAGACAGTTCTGACTTAGGGGAGAAAAAAAGTTAAGTCTTACAAATACTGTCAAATATATAATTTTAAAAACTGTTAATATGGAATGGCAGATTTCCTATCTGAACATTCTTGAACCTCTATGTAATTTATAAATTACAAATACTTAAATCATCTTCTACAATATTCAAAATTATTTAAAAGCCAGAAAGTTTCACAATTCCTAAGTTAAATAGTAAAAACTCTTAAAATTATTTTGACCACTCATTTTTAACTTTTAATCCTGTTTGAAAATGATCAATAACTTGCAGAAATTAATCAGCAAATGTGAAGGCATTTACTGTGTTTTGTGAGCAATCGCTAAATTAACTTTCTCTTGATAACTTGGGATGATAACATATACACACTCTTATGTATAAACAAAGAAAGGAAACTTCTTTTTTAAAGAAGCAAAAATTTAGCACTTGAAAAGTATTAAAGACTTAGCACCAAATTAGGTGCTAGGTACCCTGGGCAATAGTTCTTAAAGCAAAACTTTCTGTGGTGTGCAATTAAGAATAAAATACTACAAGAGTAGGAATCATTCTTGCAATAATTTTAGCAAAACATAGTTAAAAAAATAAATGTTCTGCTAAGTTAAAAATACAATCATACTAAAGTAAAGGTAATATGGTATAGTGTATAAAAAGCAGCTTCAGAGTCAGAAAGACCTGGGTTCAAGTCAAGGTCTCTGAAGAACACTGACTGTGACTCCAAGTAAGTCACTTAACCTCTTAGTGAACCCAGGTGACTCTAAAACTACAATCATACAGAGAAGGTGCTGATGTACATTAAGATAGTCCAGACTTCCATTTATGAAACTGCAGGCTCAATCCAAAAAAATTCATGAGGACAAAATCTAGTTTAGGAAATTTAATCTTGTCTCAACTACAGACCAAAAAAAAAAAAATCTAAAAACAAACATCAATGCATAACCAGAATGTTGAAAATGACGGTAAACCAACCAGTTTCACTATCCAAATTAACTGAACTAAGAAGTAAACAAAATAAACAGGAAAGAGTGTTTCCTTTGTTCTATACCCAGATGAGGAATTTCTTCCTTTTTTTCCACATTTGCCCTGAGTTAGCCTTGTTTTGAGAATTTTAGGAACAATATTTCTGGAGAATCAAAATTCCAAACAACCTAAACCAGAATAAAAAAAAAAAACATATGGAGTACAGTATCTTACCAACAACACCTTGCCTGTTTAAAGTGTTGTAAAGGACATTAATGATGGCATGTATGAATGAAAAAGGAAGCAGACTGGTCAAGTAGCAAGAAGGTACTTGTATACCTCTCTCCAGGATATTAAAAAAACAAAAAGTAAACATTCATGTAGAACATGAGGGAGATCATTTGATATTATTGAAGATATGTTCCTCTAGAAAAAACACTGGGTGGTGAAATCATCCAGCATGTTGGGCATTAAAATGTTCATCATAAACTTAAAATGTTAAGTAACTTGGGCTCTGTAGGCAACTAATTCAATTCTAAACATTTAAAAAAATAAAAACTTCATTTAATGGTTTGAAATTGAAGATGTCCATATACACACACAAAAACACATACATATATATATACATATATATATATATATATATATAAAATATTTTAGGGGTTTAAAAAAGCTACCCTTCGAATCAAGGATATGCTTTATTTTCCAAGGATACTCAGCTTAAATTATGAAAATAAACATTTTTTTTCAATTGTATGTAAAAAGTTTTTGAAGGACTACTAGAACCATTACTTATTTAACTCTTTTGGTCATAATTATTGTAATCTAAACAGTTATTATAAACATAAAGATTGTTTTTAACCATAGCATTCTATTCAACGTGAGTATTGTATACCTAACTTCTAATCTGGAATTTTTCAACAAATTTAAATTCAATACTATAACTTCTCTAATTACAAAAAAAAAAAATCACTCTATCTGATAGTGTAATTATCACCAACATCTAGAAAAAATAGTGTGAACAATTCTTCTCACCAAAATATAAAGTCTACATAACAAAATGAAAGAAGTTTTATTTTATAGGTCAATTACGCTTCTCATTTTAAATATATAAAAGCAAAGAGGTAGTGTGTGAATGTTAACTTCCAAGATATACCAAAAGAGTTCAGACAAATACTACTCTGGAAACATCCGAAATCCAATAAAAATAACAATAACCAAACAACATCACACCAAACACAGTAAACTTCTGTCTTCAAAAGAGAACAAGAATCAAGCCCTCCCAAGTCAAAACAGAAGCTCTTTTGGTTTCTTACATAGCAAAGAAAGAACATTATGAGCAAAAAAAAAAAATTATGGAAAGTGGATTAAATCTTAAAGAGAACTTATAAAACACTCATTTAAAAAAAATTAATGGGTAAAAACATGATATCCTAACTCAGGAGCAAGGAACAGAAACTTATTTTCCACATTTGGTTGTCAAATATCAAAGTTTTTTGAAATGTCATCTCTCACAATCAAGAATGGCACCTATTCTGGCTGGAGTCATTACTGAATTTTCACTATCACTACCTCTTTGCTTCATTCAAAATTTTAAACTGTGAATGCTGGATTTTACAATTTTCCAACATTCAAAGATAAGCTAGATGAATGTTGTAATAATTGTATTGGTCAAATTAGTGCCTACACCATAACCAAAAAGAAAGAGAAGTTACCAAAAACAGTAGTTGTGAACATTAACAAGGATAATTCAAACTGGTTGAAATTGAGTCTGTGTCCTAAAAGCAAGTACCAGGAAGCTTGAGGAAGGAACAATGTAAAGTGGGAGGCTCCTTTCACACTTCCCCTAAAAATTAAAGTTATAGACATTATGGAATGGTTTTTTTTGGAGAAAAAACTGAAGCAGATAGTAAAAAAAAAAAAACAAAAAGCCAGACAAACCACTTTCAAAAGTCAGAATCACACAGTTGCAAAGGATAGGAAATTCCATTCAAGTTTCATCCCAGAGTGAACTTCAGAACACTGAGGACCTTAACACTTTGGTGACAGTAACATTTCAAAATAAACACGGATATGCATGTTCACCATATATGTGTTGTATATAACCTACAAATCTCATTTATCAATGTATATTGGAATTCTGTCACGGACCAGCAAATAAATATGTGGCAGATTGGCTGTATGCATCATACGTTTTAATTTCCCCCAAAATTTCCAGATTTGAATTTAAGCAAAAGGGGGGGGGGGTGGGGTGGAGAAAAGTAATTTCTTGCCATGATTTCATTTAAAGCCGAACAGCCTTTTTCTGTGTAAAATGATTACTGTCATTTTAGAATAGTTAGTCATCGGCGACTGTGTGAAGGAAAATGAAACAGAAGAGGATGAAAGCAGAACTGGGGAAAAAGGAGAGAAAGAGGGGGGGAAAAAAAAGGAGAGAAAGAGGTGTAGCTGAGCCGTGTGTGGATGCAGCAGGAGCAGCAGCAACAACGCATGGAGAGGAGAGCGCGCCCTCCTGGCCGCCTGACTGCTCGGCGCGCGTGGCCGCGCCCGCGCTCTCTCGCGGAAGCGCGCTCTAGTCCCTCCTCCTCCAGCCCTTTCACTGCACAACATTCATGACGTATCTTTATTTCTAGCACATTAACAAAATATCACAAATAAATTGTCCGCGGCCCCCCACCCCGGTCTTGGGGCGCGGGCGCCCCTCGCCCCGGCCCCGCGCCTGTCCCGCGCCGCGTCCCCAACCCTTCCCGTAGCCTTTCAAGCTTTCGCGAATTTTTTTTTTTTAGACAAGTTTTTGTCCCTGTAAAAAATTGCGGGAAATTCAATTTTTATTTGACTCGGGGAAAAAGTTTTTTCGCGTCGCGATGGGAATCTCTCACCAGATTCTGGTAGGTCCTGGGGTGCTCCTTCCCCGTCCAGTCGGTCCGTCGGGGCAACAGCTGTGCGGGGGGGGAAACGGCCCACCGTCAGCCCGGGCTCGCCCCCCGCCCCGCCGCCGCCCCCCGGCCCCCGCCGCCGCCCCCCGCCGCCCCCCGGCCCGCCCGGGCCCCGCCGCGCCGCCCGCCTCCCTCCGGCGGCGGCGGGGAGCGGCGGCAGCCCGGGCCGGGCGAGCCGCCGCCGCCTCTCACCTCCTTCTCGGCCACCTCTCGGATCAGCACCTGCAACGACAAAAGCGGGTGGGGGGCCGCCGCTTGGCCGCCCCCCGGGCCCGGCCGCCCGCCGCCCGCGGCCGCGCGCGCCCTCCCCCACCCCGGCCCGGCCCCAGCCCCGCGGCCGCGCGCCGCCGCCGCCGCCCGCCGCAGCCCCGTACCTGAGCCGCCTGCTGGCACGGGCCGTCCTCCAGGAAGCGGGCGATGAGGAAGTAGAGCTCTGTGCGGGGAGAGGGGAGAGACGCGGGCTCAGCGCCGGCCGCGGCCGGACGCGCCCCGTGCCGGCGGCGCCCGCAGCCTGCCCACTTACCCGATCGCAGCTCCGAGAGGCCTTTGCTCTCGCAAGACATGTTTATGGGTCACTTAGGGGCCACTGGCGGGGTTCCCCCGCCGAGGACGGGCCGCGGGGCCGGCGCCGCCGCCTGCCCGCGCGCCCCGGAGCTGTCACTGTGTGTTCCCCAGCCGGAGCCTCGGCTCCACCATTCAACCAACGGCGGCGGAGGAGGAGGCGGCGGCGGAGGAGGAGGAGGAGGAAACAACAACTCCCAGGCAGCGGCGGCGGCGGCGGCGGCAACCCGCCCGCCACCTCCGCCAGAGATCCCTCCGCCGCGGAAACGAGTCCCCGCCTCCCGGCCTGGGCTCGGGCTCGGCCCGGGGCCCCCGCGGCGAGGCCCTCCACGCCGCTTCAAAAAGGGGGCGAAAAAGAGGTGAGAGAGGCCCTCCCCGCCCGAGCTTGCGCGCTCTCTCGCTCTCTCGCTCTCTCTCACACACACAGGCACACAGGCACAGTCTCCTTTCCCAGGCAGCGGCGGCGGCCTCGCTGGGCCCGACGCCCCGCCTCCCCGCCCTCCCCCCGCCCCCCGCAGCAGATCGATTTATTTATTTATTTCCAGTTAGGAGAAGATGTCGGAGCAGCGGCCGGTGGTTGGCTGCGAAGCGCTTTCTCTGTGGAGGGACTGGTTTGGGGGAGGGACGGCCGAGCGGAGGGATATGACGCACACGGAGCCGCAGCACAGGCTCTATTCAGCGCCTCGGACTCGGGCTGCGATGGAAGTTAGTTTCAATGTAGCAGAAATAGGAAACAAATGAAGCAAAACTGCCCGGAGAGAGGGGGGGAACAAATACCCCCGAGGAGGGGTCCTCGCGCTCACGCGCGCTTCCACGGCGTCCACACACTCACTCAGAACGAGCACACACCTACCCCCAGATTGAGCAAACTCCAGATCGCGCTGTGCCCTCTCTGACTTGAATGATAGTGTTTGCTTTCTGCCTCTCACCCATGTGCATGTGTATAAAATGCTGCGGATTGGCATCTGTGTAAGTCTCGTCCTGCCTTATTTCTGCAGCCTGTGCAAGTGTCGGGGAATTCGTGAGAGTGCTGGATATTGCGATAGAGACCACACTGCTTTTTGTTAAAGCAGCAATATAGATAGATAGACATATATATACATTTTTTTTTTGCAAGCCCGTTACTTGCTGGAGCTTATCTCTGCATGTTTCTTGTATTACCGCCAATGCCTTAAGTACAAATTGCAAAATGGTTGTTTTTGGTGGGGATTTTTTTTCCGCTTTGGTTCCGAGAACGATGCTTTCTAACTCCTTATTTGCACTTAAAAATCTTATTTTTTCATGATAATAGGGCCGGGGGGGGGGGGGTGGCTAATCAGAGATTTGGGATTTAGGAAATCGCGAGGCTATTCCCGAAAATTCGCAAGAAGAAAATAACGTGAATCCACGAAAAAAAAAAAAAGCAAAGAGACGTTAATATGTACCTACAGCTAAACTGGCGGCAATTTAGTAATAAAACCGATCATCTAACGAAGGCTTTTAAATGGGTATAATACGGTTTGGCCAATGTATTTAGTGATTAAACGTTTTAAATTATGTATATATTGACTTCAAGTTACGTTAATAAATGATTCCTAATTTAAGATCAAAACCATTTCTGTTTACTTCCTGAAAAAGAGTCCCCAAAAAAGTATTTTTTAAATGTTTTGTAAATTAGTATGTAATTACTGGGCTTTGTATGCTAAATCATTCATCTTAGTTTTGCTGATGAGGCTATGGGCCTTGTTTAAAAAAAAAAAAAGAAAAGAAAAGAAAACGAACATGGGTGAAATTTATGGAAACAATGGAAAATGCCATTTGTTTAAAAAAAAAAAGAGCAATAAGTAAGATTTATCTCCAAATGATTTAAACACTTTCCAAAAGAGACTGGAGTTAAACATTTGAAAATGAAAGAGGTAGATGTTTAAAAGGGAACTAAAATAAGCATTCTTTTGTTAACATTTAACAAAAGATTCTCCATTAACATTCTAAGGTAATAAACAATATATTTTTTTATGCAATTGGTTTAAAAGAGTGGAGGTACTTATTTGTGGGACTAGGACCCTAGAAGCTGAACTGTGGTTTTCTGAATTCTTACCTCAAGGCTTGTACCCAGTCTGGCTCCTAACATTCCTGGTGGGAAACACTTGGTGTTGCAACCACCCCTCAGCTTCCCTGAAGACTGCAACTGTGTAAAACACTATTAAAGCATCCAGGGCTGAATATGTATTTGATTCTCGACCCCCCCCCCCCAAAAAAAGGAAGCCCTGTGAATACTTGAGTGCAATGATTGCCTTTTATAATGCATTCTAATTATAATAAAAAATGCTTACAATGACTTGTTATTTTAAAGCCTAAATTATCAGAGTAATAATCATTTATTGATATGCAATGTCCTTTTAAATACTGACAATATTTGCATTGTATTATTGTGTAAGCCTTTAATTCCTTTTTAACTATTATAATTACCAGCAACCTGGTTCTAAAAGGCATGTTTAAACTTGGATGGACATATTGTGTGCTTTATTGCATTTTGCTACTTCTGTGATTAACTGCCACATATTTTATTCTTATTTTTAGGAACTACATACTTATAATAATCTTAACAATTGATGTAGTCCCAATTTCTTTAAAGTAAATATTTCTTTGTAACCATAGACTGTTTTGGATTTTCTTTTTTTTTTTTTATAAATTGTTTTGCATTAGCCTGATGTTTACTGATGTTTTATTCCACAAGAGAATAGAAAAGAAATGGTGACAGCAAATATAATAATATAGAGATTAAAGTTTTCCATATGTATCTCCATAGTATGTAAATTTTGGAAGGCACTTCAGTAATCTCAGGTATGTCTTTCCATGTAAGGAGCTGCAGTAGCTTTTTCTAAGTGTTCTGATATTTGCATTCTAAAACCATTTTAGGAAAATTAATCTTTAGAGTTTTCTGTTGTTTTAATTACCTTTTAAATCACTTTGGCACAATTTCTGTCATTTACTTTTTGAAAATATCTATTTCAAGACATTTTATATTCTCTTTTTGAAATATCTGAGAAACCATGTGGCAGAACAGTATATAATACATGAAGATCTTGTTGTGTTCAAAAAGTTATTTTAATATTAATGTATTCTAAGAGTTTAGTTTATAGTTTAAAAATTACATTTCTTACAACAAAAAAATGTGAAATTATTTCTGCTTGGAGTGGACATTTAGACAGAATTTTACCAGGTCCCATAGGAATAATAAATAATTCATTAACTTCTTTTGAATTTCTTCAAAATACAAAACTTATTAATGAATATTGACCTTAGTTAAATATAGCTTTCATTTCTAATTTTAAATAATTACAAATTACACACACATTGCGAATGCTATTCTTTTCCATTTGATGACACATTTAATGTGAGGAAATAGCTTATCCTAAAGCACAGTTCTATTCATTCCTCTGTCATAAAAACTTAACTGTTACTTTCTTAGCTGTTTCTTTTGCCAAAGGGTTTTAAGAATAAAATTTAAATTATGACTTTAAAAAAGATTTTAGCCTATTTCATTAATTTAAGGAGGTTACTAATATTTCCTTCAAATTGATCAAAATTAAAATAGTAATTGTTAAACATCTATATCTCTTTTATAAGACTTTTAAAACAAAATTAGAATTCCACTGAATAACTGAGGAATGTTATATAGTATAACAAGAGGCAAAAGTTATCCTTCCTAGTTATTGACATGTTCTCTATAGGAAAACTTAAAGCCTTATTTAATGAAAAGACCTCCTTGGAATTTAAAAATTTACATATAACTCACTAGAGGAGGTGATATTATGATAATAGGTTCTGAAAGATTTAAATTCTTAATTTTATTTCAAATTTGCTTGATTATTTTATGTGAAATTTGGTTTCTGGCCTACTTGGGTATTTTGGCAAATGGAATTATTTTGGAATTTTTTTAGAACAAATACAAACCACAAACTTTTAAAAAATATTCTAATTTGAAGGAATTAAGTTTTAAAATTCTGTTTTGATTTTTTTGAAATAAAAGTATAGAGCCAAAAATGTAAAATAAAAAGTACGGTCCCAAAAAATAGTTATTTCTTCCAATAAGATCTGATCAGCAGAGTAAATGTTCAAAACTCCCATATCTCTTTCCTGACCCCACTTCTATGGATGGAATAAGTCACAAGATCCATCTAGTTCATTCTTTTACTTCCACAAAAGGATTGCACTGTCTAGCTAGATCACTGAATAATGCCTCACTTTAAAATGAATTTCAAGGAATGTGTGTGCCACCTTCACTAAATCATTACATCCTTTAATAACATTCACTCTCTGAGAAATGTTTATGTGTAGCTAATAATCCTCACATCAAAGTTCAAATTCATTTCCTTTTTGTTTTATTCTCACTAATAGTAACTGACATTACAAAGCACTGTAAATACATGATTTCCTTTTGTGCAGACAATCACTCTGAGATAAAAGTGTTAGAGATAAGATTATTCCCATTGCACAGATGAGAAAACTGAATTTGAGAAAGGTTATGACTTTCACAAAATCATTTAACTAGTAAGAATCTGGGGAAGGAGTTGAAACATCTAGCTGATTCCAGGTCCTCAGCTCTTTCTACTACTATTTTCAATGGAAAATAGCAACTTAAGATCAACTCTTATATGACCCCTCATATTTAAAAAAGTTTTATTATTTCACTTTTTTATCCAGGATCAATAATCCCAATATTTTTTATCGTTTTTCATAGGTTTCACTTTCCACAAGAAGTTCAAATCCTCATGAAAAATTTCATAGAATGATTTGCATTCTCTCTTTCATATTAACAGTATACCCACACATTTTGTTGCTTCAAATTATATAATTACAAAGATTAAAGGACAGAAAACAATTTTAAGGCATAGACCCCTAAGATTTGAAGTGACACAATGGATAATGTAGAAAAAGCTGTTCCAGATGGTAGGAAAAGCAAAGGAGAATTCTAGAAGCATACAATACCATGAGGAGATGCTTCATGATAGCTCAATAGATTATCCCTACAAGGAGGTACTGGAGAATAAGGTAAACTGAAGGTAGACTTTAATTAGTTTTTTTTTTCTTTTAATTAGAGCATTGAAGTGTTTTTAAATTTGAGTATTGGAGAAATGTACCTACATGACTTTATGCATGCAGTGCTACACTAACAGTTGGAAACATGAGAAAAAACGAAAGAAGAGAAAGAATAAAATCGAGATTTTAGTGAAAGACCTTATAAATGTGCCATCAAGGCAGAAGTTTTTATTTGAGGAAAGAATTCAGAGCATATTTTTATTTCAGTTCAGACTCTTAAATATCTTGAATTCAAATAATATGGGAAAATAATAACTAGAATTTATAGAGTATTTTTAAGATTTGCCAAACATTTTTTTATGTTATCTTAATTGGTCCTCACAATAACCCTATGAGGTTGGTCTTATTTTCCCCATTTGACAGATGAGGAAACCAAGGCCAAGAGAGGCTAGGTTACTTGCCTTGGGTCACACAGCTAGTCAGTATCAAAGTTAAGATTCAGACCTACTCCCTGACTCCAATCCCAGTACTTTATACATTGAACCAACTGCCTATGGAAGCAAATTAATTTGGGAAGGGGTATCTTTATTTTATTAGCACTCTATTCACTGAGTTAATTTCACTCAAAATTATCCATGATGATGGATTTTGGATGAAACAAGCATAGATTTTTAGCCTTTATGGTCATTGCTTCCTGGTTATTTTTATGGTAATATCTTGATCTCATAATCTTTAGTATGCCTTGGTTTGTTTTTTTTCCTGTTTAATTCTCGGTAATATGCCCTCAGTTATTTCCATGTCCTTTACCACTTGTTTCTCCCAAAACTCTGGGTATTTTAAAATAACTCTATGGGGATTTAACAGCTAATCAATCAGCCCTGAAATAATAGCAACTTATATTTATACATTTTATTTGATTCTCATTAAAAACCCTGACATGGATAGAGAAAAGCATAAATTCATTAGGATCCTTGATTTAAAGCTGGAAATTACCTTTGCAATCATCTAATCTCACCTAATTTTATAGAAGATAAACCAAGGACCAAAGATGATAAGTGACTTGTTCAAGGTCATATAGCTATTAAGGATGAGAGCTGGGATTCTAACTCAGGTCCTCTAAATCCAAACTCAGGTCTAGAAACTGAGGGCTAGAGTTGTTAAATGACTTACCTCTGATTTCACACACTATTTGTGGGGCTTGTGACCCGAATGGCCCTATGTCTTATACCAAGTAGGCACTTAATAAATCTTTGCTGAATCAAATTGACTTCATACACAAAGACACACACACACACACACACACACACACACACACACACACACAGCGATAGAATGAATTTTTCATTCTTAGATTTAAGTGTTTAAAATGGCAAGGGAGGTGAAATAGTTATAAAGGCATTCTATTTTTAATAACTCAGCAAAACTTGCCATTTGGCACTCAGTTTACAACAAAACAAAGGTAATTTAAATCTTAAAGTAAGGACAAAAGGCACATCTCAAGACATCTGGTCAGTTTGAACACCTGATCAGAAGAATCTCCCCTAAAATATATCCAACAAGTTGTCTTCAAGTTTTTTCTTAAGGTGCCAAAGAATCCCATTTCACTTCTAAGTAGTCTAATTCTTAGGAAGTTTTTCCTTTACCACAAACTTTTTTTCCCCAACTTTTACTTATTCCTAGTTTTCCCCTCTGGTTCCAAAGAGAATAGCTCTAATCCTTTATCTGAGTGACAGCCCTTCAAATATTTGAAGAAAGCTATCATGTATCCATCTAAGTATTATCCAAACTAAAAATTCCCATTTACTTTCATTGATCTTGTTATGTCACAATGACAAGACCCTTTAACATTCCAGTTGTCTTTCCCTGGATACTTTACAATTTATTTATGTTCTTCTTAAAATGTGCTATCCAAAAACTGAACATAACACTTTGGATGTGATCTGACCAAGGCAGAATACAATCCCTTAGTCCTGGACCTTTCTACCTAAACTAGTAGAAAGTATAATAAAATATAAGATAGCGTTATCTTCCACAATATTTGAATAGAGTCATAGGATCATAGATATAGAGCTGAAAAGGACCCCTCCCCTCCAAAGGAATTTATTATCTCCTTTGCTAGATCTTCTTTTTTTGTTGGTAAAACCATGATCCCTAATAAACATTCAAATTTACAGCCTCAAAATAATCCTTAACTTTCTCTCCCTGACCTCTCTTTTTTTTTTTAGATTTTTCAAGACAATAGGGTTAAGTGGCTTGCCCAAGGCCACATGGCTAGGTGATTATTAAGTGTTAAATGTCTGAGGTCGGATTTGAACTCAGGTACTCCTGACTCCAAGGCCAGTGCTCTATCCACTGCACCACCTAGCCACCCCCTGACCTCCCAGTTCTAATCAGTTAAGTCTTATCAGTACTACATCCACATCTCTTGCATGTCTACTCTGCACTCATACATCTACCACACACTGTTCCCCTCAAGTATTCTACATTTTTATAAAAATGAATCTACTTGTTACTCCCTAAAGTCAGTATTCCATTTCCAATTTCTTTGTTTTTCCACAGATGGTATCCCACATATGGAATATATTCTTCACCTTTGCCTCTTAGAATCTTTAACTTCCTTCCAGTTTCAACTCAGATACCACAAGACTTTCCCAATCCTCCCTGCTCTCTCTCTCTCTTTCTCTCTCTCTCTCTTTTTTTAAGGTTTTTGCAAGGCAAATGTAGTTAAGTGGCTTGCCCAAAGCCACACAGCTAGGTAATTATTAAGTGTCTGAGACCGGATTTGAACCCAGGTACTCCTGACTCCAGGGCTGGTGCTTTATCCACTACACCACCTAGCTTCCCCAGCCCTGTTCTCTTTCTCCTCAAATTATCTTGTATTTACTTATCAGCTCATATTTTGTGTCTGTTAATAGAATGTAAGTTCCTCAAGGTCTGGAACTAGTTTTTAATAGTTTTGCATCCCTTGTAAGTAGTATTCTGGTATTACAATGAATCTGTGATCTCATCTTTGACAGTCCTTCCTCCAAAAACGGAGGTTATTTCTGGGTCTGGACAATCCCACACAGCTCTAGCCACATCTTCCTAAAAATTCACGCAGAGGCCCCATCCAATCTGCTAAGGGACTTTCTCACATTATCTTGACATTATGTGGATATCAATGTTTGGCCATTTGTTATCCCTTTCTCTCTCTCTCTCTCTCTCTCTCTCTCTCTCTGTGTGTGTGTGTGTTACAAGTTCATTTGTTCATCTGTCATTTATTTTTTAAATAAGTTTTTTTGATAACCTTTATTTTTTACATCTTCACAGTTTTCTTTTGCTTTCCATAGAGATATCTTATATAACCAATAGTATTTTAAAAAAGCAAAGAGGAAAAAGAAAAAAAATCAGTAACCCAATCAATGCATTCAAAAAGTCCAAAAAAATGTGCCATGTGGAACATGTGTAGACCTTCTAATTCCACAAAGCAGTGGGTTAAGAATGTCCTCTCATATCTCTTCATTCAAGTCACGATTGATTTTTGTGTGTTTGATTGTTCTTCCTATGTTCATTGCTTCAGGATACTGTTTTCTTGGTTCTGCTTACTTCATTATGCATCAGTTCAAATAGATCTTTCCATGCTTCTCTTTATTCATCACATTCATCATTGCTTATAACACAGACATGCTCTGTTACATTCAGGTACCACAATTTGTTTAGCCATTCACCAATCAAGGAGCAGCTAGGTAGTGCCAATCAATAGGTATCTACTTTGTTTTCAGTTCTTTGCTATTATAAAAAAATGCTGCTATAAATATTTTTGTATATATGGAGACTTTCTTCTTGTCAAAGGCTTTCTTTAGGTATAAGCCTACTAATATAAAGTAGTCTCTAATTCAAAGTATAGAGACCTTAGTCACTTTATTTGCATAACTCCAAATTGCTTTCCAAAATGATTATATCATTTCACAGCTCTCCCAACAATATATTAGTGTACTCATTCCATAACACTTTAAACACTTTTTCTTGCTATTTTTCGTCATCTTTAACAAATTGCAGGGTATGAAATGAAACTTCTTGGTTGTTTTGATTTACATTTCTATCATTATTACTAGAACATTCCTTCATTTCATCTTGAATACTTGTGAATACATGTGAACTCATGTTCTTTGACCAGTTATTTATTAGAGAATAGCTATTACACATACACCATGCATAGGCACACACACATATGTATGTATAGTTTATATATGATAAACATATATATATATACTATATATATATAAACTGAATAGTTTAATATCAAAATTTTGATATTCCCCTTGTATCAGTAATTTGATCTAAAAATTTCCCCATATTAGACCTCTTTCCTTTTTATTCTAGGAGCATTAATTTTATCTGTGCAGAAATTGTGGGTTACATGTAATCAAAATTTTCTATTTTATCTTTTGTATTTTCCCCTACCCCTTGTTGGTTAAGAATAAATCTCAAAGCTGTGAGAGGTAAATGATCTATTTCTCATCTAATTTTTTTATGATTTTAAATATTAAGGTCACCTATCCATTTGGAATGTGACAAGGTATTGATCTAAATAGAATTTCTGTCAGACTACTCTCTAGTTTTCTCTTTAGTTCTTATCAAAAGAGGAATTTTCCTTAGGCAATGCCCCTTATGTTTTCCACTTCATCAAAGATTGGATCAACAAGTTCAACTATTTCTGATTCTTCTCAGTCTAACCTATTCTACTGCTTTATCTGTTTTTTCTAAACTAATCCAGATAGTTTTTATGACTGAATCCTTTTTAATATAATTTGCCTTCTAGAAGTGCTGTTTCCTCTTCAACCCTAATGCTTTCCATCATTTTCCTTGATATTCTAGGTATTTTTTTAAGAAAGATGGTATTTATTTTGAGTTTTACAATTTCCCCCCAATCTTGTTTCCTCCCCCCCCACCCCCACAGAGGGCAGTCTGTTAGTTTTTACATTGTTTCCATGGTATACACTGATCGAAATTGAATGTGATGAGAGAGAAATCGTATCCTTAAGGAAGAAAAATAAAGTATAAGAGATAGCAAAATTACACAATAAGATAACAATTTTTTTCTAAGTTAAAGGTAATAGTGTTTGGTCTTTGTTTAAACTCCACAATTCTTTCTCTGGATACAGATGGTATTCTCCATCACAGATAGCCCAAAATTGTCCCTGATTGTTGCACTGATGGAATGAGCAAGTCCATCAAGGTTGATCATCACTCCCATGTTGCTGTTAGGGTGTACAATGTTTTTCTCCTTCTACTCATCTTGCTCAGCATCAGTTTATGCAAATCCTTCCAAGCTTCCCTGAATTCCCATCCCTCCTGGTTTCTAATAGAACAATAGTGTTCCATGACATACATATACCACAATTTGTTAAGCCATTTCCCACTTGAAGGACATTTACTTAATTTCCAATTCTTTGCCAGCACAACATGCTGCTATGAATATTTTTTTACAAGTGATGTTTTTACTAGATATTTTGTTTTTCCAAATTAATATGGTTATTATTTTATCAAGTTCTATAAAGTATTCTCTGGGTAATTTGATTGCTCTAGCATTAAAATTGTTAATTAATTTTGCTAGTATTGCCATGTTTATTATATTGACATGGCTCATGAGGACTTAATAGTCCTGTCTATTTAAGTTGCTCTTTATTTTATTTTATTTTATTTTATTTTATTTTTATTTTTATGGGGCAGTGGGGTTAAGTGACTTGCCCAAGGTCACATAACTAGTAAGTATCCACCATCTGAGGTTCTTTATTTCTTTGAAAACGCTTTGTAATTGAAACTATATAACCTTTTGTGTGCTTTTTGTAGATGGATCCTCAGACACATATATTTTGTAGCTTTTTAGAATTGGGTTTCCCTTTCTATTATTGTTTTGGGGCTTTTTTTTTACTTTAAATGCATTTGAATTTTTTTAGGTTTTTTTTTTTGCAAGGCAAATGGGGTTAAGTGGCTTGCCCAAGGCCACACAGCTACGTAATTATTGTGTCTAGGGCCGGATATGAACTCAGGTACTCCTGACTCCAGGGCCGGTGCTCTATCCACTGCGCCACCTAGCTGCCCCTATACATTTGATTTTTGAGGATATATTTTGTAGCCTGTAACTTCGAGGAAGCCAATAATAATAATAATAATAATAATAATAATAATAATTCAATTATTATATATGTTGATTCCCTGAGATTTTCCAAGTAAACCAGCAAATAGGAATAGTTTTATATCATTTTCACCTATCTTTATGCTTATAATTTCTTCTCTTTTTACTATTATTAGCATTTCCAAAACTGTATAAAATGATGCTGAGAGTGGACAGCCTTACTTTACTCCCATATTTACTGGAAAAGGTTCTAGAGTATTACCATGATGCTTGCTTTTAGTTTTAAGTACATATTTTTTATATTTTTAGAAAGGTCCTTTATGCCTATTTGTTTTACAGTTTTGATGTAAATGGATTTTTATTTTATCAAAAGTCTGTTCTGCATCTGTTAAGACAATCATGTAGTTTTTGATGCTTTGGTTTTTGATATGATTAATTTTGTTGATTGTTTTTCTAACATTAAATCATTCTTGTATTTCCACATTATTGCATTATGACCCAATCCAGTTTGGTCATAATGAATGATTTATTGGACAAATTAATATAATTTAACAGAATTTTATTAAAAAAATTTTTTTTTTGCAAGGCAATGGGTTAAGTGATTTGTCCACAGTCACACAGCTAGGTAATTATTATGTTTCTGAGACTGGATTTGAACTCAGGCCCTCCTGACTCCAGGGCCAGTGCTCTATCTACTGTGTCACCTAGCTGCCCCAAAGTTTTCATCAATATTCATTGGTGATATTGTCTATAGTTTTCTTTTGGTGTTTTATCCTTTCCTGGATTATATTTGTCTCATAAAGAATTTTGGTAAAATAATTTTTTCAACTTTTGAGAATAGATTATAAAAAATATGAGTATTAACTGTCCTTTGGGTTTGATAACATTCTCTAGCCTATCCATCAGAACTAGGAGTTTTTCTTTGGACGTTCCTTTACAGAGAGAACTATTTCCTTTTCTGAAATTGAATTATTTAAGATTTCTATCCGACCTTCTTATAGGTTGGATATTTTATATAGATATTCTTCTATTTTTTGTTTTTTTCTCAATTTTGTTAGCATAAACTATGCATAATAGATTTAGTTTATTCTTTTTATTTCTTCAGCTTTTTGTGATTTCATCTTGCTCGTTTGTTATTTTGTTTTATTGATTTTTTTAAATTTATTTTTTATTCTCATTTTGTACAAATGTTTTTTTTACATTAAGAAAATATACTTGTTTATAAGTAAACAAAATACCCCTCCCCCCATGAATATAGATAGACTTGCTTGGGCGAAAAAGTAAAGGGGAGAGAAAAAAATTAAAATTAAAAAAAATAAAAGTAATAATTGTAGGTATGGCCAGGTGGCGCAATGGACGAAGCACCAGCCCTGGAGCCATATCAAGCCTCATAAACCCAATAATCACCAAGCCATGTGACATGCAAGCCACCCGATCCCCACTGCCCTGCAAAAACCAAAAAGAAGAAAGAAAAAAAGACCCAAAATAAAATAAAATAGTAATAACAGTAGGGGTGGCTGGGTGGCAGACAGAGCATTGGCCCTTGAGCCAGGAGCACCTGGGTCCGAATCTGGCCCCAGACACCCAAAGATCACCCTGCTATGTGGCCCCAGGCAGGCCACCCAGCCCCACTTGCCCTGCACCCTCCCCCAAATAATAATAACAAAATATGTGCTTCAGTCTTTGTTCCAACACCAACAACTCTGTCGTGAGTAGATCACATTCTTTATGATAAGTCCATTACAAAAGTTACTTCCATATTTTTCCAACGTTGCCATTGCTGATCACAACTCCCTCCTTTCTTATTTCTTCACTACGATGTACTATATTTTCTCTCTCCTTTCACTCTGACTCTGCTGTAGGGTCCCTGAGTGGTGCAGCAGACAGATCCCTGGTCCTGGGGCCAAGAAGCCCTGAGCCCCCATACCACCCCTTAGGCCCAGAATCCACCTGGCCCTATGGTCCTGGGCAGGCCATCCAATCCCAGCCCCTTGCAAGAAGTAAAAAAGAAAATGTGTTATATCTGACCACTGTCCCCCCATGGTCCATCCTCTCCTCCTTTATTCACATCCCCACCCCTTCCCCCTGCTCCCCCCCTCCTTCTTACTCCAGTAGTCTATACCCCATTGAGTATATTTGCTGTTTCCTCTCCTAGCCATCTCTGATGAGAGCAAAGGTTCCCTCATTCCCCCTTGCCTCCCCCTTCCATATCATTGCAATAGCTCATTGTAATAAAAAAATCTTATTATGTGAAATATCTTGGACTATTCCCCCTCTCCTTTTTCTTTCTCCCTTTCCATTTCCTTTTTTTCCTATTGACTCCATTTTTACACCATATTTTATCTTCGAATTCAGCTTTCTCCTGTGCTTCAACTATAAAAGCTCCCTCTACCTGCTCTATTAACTGAGATGGTTCATATGAATATTATCAGTATCATTTTTCTATACATGCAGTTCATCCTCATTAAGTCCCTCATATTTCCCCCCTCTCTTCCAATCTCCATGCTTCACCTGAGTCCTGTATCTGAAGATCAAACCTTCTATTCAGCTCTGGCCATTCCAAAAGGAACCTTTGAAATTCTCCTGGTTCATTGAAAGTCCATCTTTTTCCCTGGAAGGGGACATTCAGCCTTGCTGGGTAGTTCATTCTTGGCTGCATTCTAAGCTCTTTTGCCTTCCGGTATATTATATTCCAAGCCCTACGAGCTTCCAATGTAGTTGCTGCTAAGTCCTGTGTGATCCTGACTGCAGCTCCACAATATGTGAACTGTGTCCTTCTGGCTGCTTGTAATATTTTCTCTTTGAATTGGGAGTTCTGGAATTTGACTATAATATTCCTAGGGGTTGGTTTTTTGGGATCTCTTTCTCGGGGGGATTGGTGCATTCTCTCCATTTCTATTTTGCCCTCTGCTTCTAGAATATCAGGACAATTTTCCTGTAGTAATTCTTTGAAAATCAAGGCTCTTTTCCTGATCATGACTTTCAGGTATTCCAATAATTTTCAAATTATCTTTCCTAAGTCTGTTTTCCATATCAGTTGTTTTTTCAATGAGATATTTCACATTTTCTTCTAATTTTTCATTTTTTTTGGTTTTGAGGTATTGGTTCCTGATTTCTGGTAAATTCATCAATCTCCCTGAATTCTATTCTTTGTCTGAAGGATTTGTTCTCCTCAGAGAGTTTTCTTATCTCTTTTTCCATCTGGCCAATTTTGCTTTTTAAAGCATTCTTCTCCTCAATAACTTTTTGAACTATTTTATCCATTTGACCTAAGCTGTTTTTTAGCATGCTGTTTTCTTCAGCATTTTTTTGGATTTCCTTGACTAAGCTGCTGACTTCATTTTCATGTTTTTCCTGCATCTCTCTCCTTTCTTTTCCCAGTTTTTCTTCCAACTCCCTCATTTGATTTTCAAAGTCTTTTTTGAGCTCTGTCATAGCCTGAGCCCAATTTCTGTTTTTCTTGTAGTCTTTAGATGCAGGAGCTTGTGCCTCCTCATCTTCAGACTGAGTACCTTGATCCTGCTTGGGCTCATTTGCAAAATATTTCTCAATAGTCTCCCTTTTTGTTTCTCTGCTTGCTCATTTTCTCAGCCTGGGCCTGGTTTGGGGTGCCTCCTGAACCTTTAGGACACTCCCACAAGGGTCTCAGTGTGTGAGGTTCTGTCCTCCCTCCTGGTCTGTGACAGACCATAAGCGACCCCCTCTGCCATGGGGCCAAGGTGGGGGGGCCATGTTTTTCTTTGGGGGGGCCTAGACTGCGGTCAGGATCTGAATGTGGTCAGAGCCCCAGAGTCCTGTTCCAGGGGCAGAGGACAGAGCTCAGCAGTCTCTTTCTCTCTTCACTCCCCTCCCTCAGCTCAATGGGCTCATGCCCTGGGGTCTCCTGCTTACCGGCTCGGCCTGCTTCTGTTTCTGGGTCTGGACTGTGGAAAGACCAAGCTGCTGGCTGTGTGCCCTGAGGGCTGGGCTCCACTGCTCACTCTGGCAGAGGTCCCCAGCTGTTCCCCCACTTTGTGCAGGTGCTTCCCGGGGTGCAGCTCAGGAGACTCCTCCGCTGCTGTGAGCCGTGGCTCCCAGCGCCCTGGGGCTGCCTCCGGGAGGCTGAAGTTCTTTTGCTCTGGCCGGCCACCCCTCTGGTGGGCGCCCCTCCAACCCAGGGAGCAGAGCCTTTCTGCTCTTTTCCAGGTTACCTTGAATAGGAGAACTGCCTCACTGGGTCCCTTTGTGGGTTCTGTCTCTCGAAAGTTTAGTTAGAGTCCTTAGTTTATGAGTTTTTATCAAAGAGCTCCTAAGACTGGATCCCTTCATGTCGCCATCTTGGCTCCGCCCCCGACTCTTTATTGATTTTTAATCAGCTTAATTAAAAGTTGATCAATTTTATTAGTTTTTTCAAAGAACAGTTTTAATTTTACTTATCACTTTTATAGGGTTTTTCACCCAGATTATCCATCTCTCTTTGTATTTTTACTGTCTCATCTTTTGTGCATATTTTAGGTTGTTTTTTTAATTTTAAAAATTGTAAATGAAATTCATTAATCTTTTCTTTTTATATTTTTCTTTTTCCTTAATTATTTTTGTATGAATAGAATTTTCCCCCTAAAGACTGGATTAGGTATATTCAAAATTTGGTATATTGCTTCATAATGATCATTTTCATGCTCTCTTTGGCAGTACATATACTAAATCTGGAAGATACAGAGAAGATTAGCATGGCCCCTGCACAAGGTTGATATGCAAATTCATGAAGCATTCCATAATGATCATTTTCTTTTACATAGATATTAATTGCTTCAATGATTTTTTGTATTCATTTATGGTTTCGTTGTTAAATCTCTATTTGAGTCTCTGTCTTTTGTTTGTGGTCTCTGAATCAATGATAATTTTTATTGTGTCAAAATCTTTTATTATATTATAGAAAGAATGCCTTCTTCCTTTTTTACATTTGTTTGTGATATTTCCATGCCCCAACATATGATTAATTTTTGTAAAAGTTCCATGTGGTTCTGAGTAGTACATATAGTTTTTTGCTTTCCCTTTTAAAAGATAAGCCTTCTAGCGCAAGTTTTTATAAGCAATTTGTTCAATTCCACACAGCTCCTTTGTTTAACCTTTCTATTTCTATATATTCTTGTAACTTAGTTAATGTTTCCTTTTTTGAATTTCGATACCAAGACATTTGGAACACATAAATTTATTACTTATGATGATTTGTTGCCTATGGTTCCATCCAGAATAATGTAGTGTCCTTATTTATCCCTTTCAAATTTTTGAAAAGTTTTGCTTTGTCAGATACCATATTTGCAACTCCTATTTTTTGGATTCACCTGATGCATAGTAAATTTTTTCTATCCTTTTAGTTTTATTCTGTGTAAATCTTTGTATGGTTAATGTGTTTCTTATATGCAACAGATTACAAGGTGTCATCATACATTTTTGTTTTATTGAATTGACTAAAACATTCACATTTAAAGTTATAAAAGAGGCTTATATTTTCCTTTATTTCCCTCTAATCTTGGAATTTTTAAGTTATGAATTTTCTTTCTTTTTAATTGAAATTTTATTTTATTTTTCCAATTATAAGCAATGGTAATTTTTCAACATTCATCCATTTACCACCCTCCTTTCCTTCCCTCCTCCCCATGGTGACAATCTGACAAGTTGCATGTGTACATTCGTGTTTAGCATATTTACATATTAGTTATATTGTGAAAGAGGAATTAGAATTCAGAGGAAAGAAAAAACCATGAGAAAAAAGGAAAAACATAAAAGATATTTTTAAAAAGTGAATATAATATGTTTTGCTCTGCACTCAAATTCCATAGGCATTGTCCATAGCAGATCTCCCAGGGTTGTCCTTGATTGCTGAACTGTTGAAAGGAGCTGCATCCATCATATTATTGTTAATGTACTGTGTTCTCTTGGTTCTGCTCACTTCACTCAATTTCAGTTCATGCAAGTCTTTCCATACCTATCTAAAGTCCGTCACTCTTGATTTATTTTAGATCAATAGTATTCTATGCCATTCATATACGATAACGTGTTCAACTATTCCTCAATTTCCAATTTTTTGTCACTACAAAAAGAACTGCTATAAATATTTTTGAACATGTGAGACTTTTCCTGTTTGATTTTTTTTTTTTTATGATTTCTTTGGGATATAATTCTAGTATTGGTATTGCTGGATCAAAGAACATGATCAGTTTTATTGCTCTTTTGGCATAGTTCCAGATTGCTCTCCAGAATGTCTAGATCAGTTCACAATTCCACTAATAGTGTATTAATATCCCAGTTTTCCCACATCCTCTCCAACATTTATCATTCTTTTTTTGTCATTTTTGTTACCTCATAGTTATTTTAATTGGCTTTCTCTAATCAATAATGATTTGAAGCATTTTTTTAAATGACTACAAGTAGCTTTAATTTCTTCATCTAAAAACTGCATGTTCATATTCTTTGGGAGTTATCAATTGGGAATGACTTATAATGTTTTAAATTTGACTCAGTTCTCTCTATATATATTTTAGAAATAAGTCCTTTAACAGAAACATTACATATGAAAATTGTTTCCCAACTTTCCCTTCCTTCTAGTCTTGGCTGCATTTATTCTATTAGTGTAAAACCTTTTTAATTTAGTATAGTCAAAATCATCCATTTTATAATTTATAATGTATTCTATTTCTTGTTTGATCATAAATTTCTCCCCTTTCCATAATTTTGACAGAGTATTTTTTGTTCTGTCAATTTGTTTATGGTATCATATTTTATGTCTAATTCCTGTACCCATTTTTGACCTTATTTTGGTATAAGGTATGAGATGTGGGCCTATGCCTAGTTTTTTCCATACTATTTTCCAATTTTCCCAACAATTTTTGTTGAATAGCGAGTTCTTATCCCAGAAGCTTATGCCTTTGAGTTTGTCAAACCATAGATTACTGTAGTCATTTACTACTGTTTCTTTTGTACCTGTCCTAATCCACTGGTCCATTACTCTATTTCTTAACTAGAATCAGGCAGTTTTCAAGACTGCCACTTTATAGTGTAGTTCTAGATTTGGTAGTTTCATTTACATTTACATTTTTTTTATCATTTGCTTTGATATTCTTGACCTTTTGTTGGTCTGGATGAATTTTGTTACTATTTATTTTTGCTTGGTAAAATAGTTATTTGGTAGTCTGACTGGTGTGGCACTAAATAAATAACTTAATTTGGGTAGAATTGTCATTTTTATTATATTAGCTTAATCCAACCATGAATAATTGACATTTTTCTAATTGTTTAGCTCTGACTTTATTTGTGTGAAAAGTGTTTTGTAATTGTGTTTTTCCAGTTTATGAATTTGTCTTGGGAGGTAGATTCCCAAACAGTTTATGTGTCTACAGTTACTTTAAAAGGAATTTCTCTTTCTATCTCTTGCTCTTGGGCTTTGTTGTTCATATAGAAATACTGATGATTTATATGGGTTTATTTTATATCCTGCTACTTTGTTGAAGTTACTCAAGCAGCTTTTTTAGATGACTTTTTTAGGGTTCTCTAAGTATACCATCATATCTGCAAAACTGAAAGTTTTGCTTCCTTGTTGCCAATCCTAATTCCTTCAATTTCTTTTTCTTCTCATTGCTAAAGCTATCATTTCTAATATTATACTGAAAAGTAATGGTATAATAGGCATCCTTGTTTTACCCCTGATCTTACTGGAAATGTTCCTAGTTTACTCCCATTACAAAAAATGCTTGTTGATGGCTTTAAACAGATGTTGCTTATAATTTTAAGGAAAACTTCATTTATTACTATATTGTCTGGTGTTTTTAATAGGAATGTATGTGTATTTTGCCAAAGGCTTTTTCAGCATCTATTGAAATAATCATATGATTTCTGTTAGTTTTGTTTTTATATGGTCAATTATGTTGATTGTTTTCCTAATATTGAACCATTCCTGCCTATCTGATAGAATCCTTCCTGACATGGTGTACTATCCTAGTAATTACATGTTGAAATCTCTTTACTAAAATTTTATTTAAAATTTTTACATCGGGGTGGCTAGGTGGCACAGTGGATAAAGCACTGGCCCTGTAGTCAGGAGTACTTGGGTTCAAATCCAGTCTCAGACACTTAATAATTACCTAGCTGCGTGGCCTTGGGCAAGCCACTTAACCCCATTGCCTTGAAAAATAAAAAAATAAATAAATAAACAGGTTCAAACAAACAAAAAAAATACCACTAAAATTTTTGCATCAATGTTCATTAGGAGATTGGTCCATTTAGAAAGAAGTCTCTTTACTCATTTCTCTGTTATCTCTCTTGCTGTTCTTGTCACTTGAATTCATTCACTCCTACTGCATTTTTGTTGTCTGAAGTGTTCAAAAAGCAAACAGTTTCTTTACGTGTGGTTTTCTTTTTTAGAATATTTTGAATTTTTATTGTATGTCTTTTTTAAAATTTATAGTTAACTTGAAATTTGCTGGGTAGATCTTATACGACTTCCTGAATTCCGTTGTTCTTCCAAACTTATTCCATTTTCTGTTGAGTTTTCTAGTGGGTCTGTGTAATTTCAATTTCTTTTCCTTTGTATCTGAAGGTTTTTTCACCTGGTTTCTTGCACAGTGTCTTTTTTTCCCCCTCAATGGAATTGTTCAATTTAACCACAATATGTCTTAGAATTTGCAGGTTTGGATATTTTTTCCAGAACTCTCTATGGATTCTTTCGATTGATATTTTGTTTTTCCTTGTTCAGAAGTTCTAAATAGTTTTCTCATAGTATTTCTTCCAATATGGTAGTCAGGGTTTCTAACTTGCTATGTTCTTCTGGGAGAACTATAGATTGCCTCTATACATTCTTGTCTTTGAAATCAGTGTTTTACTAGAATAGGGAGCATATTTCTTTTAATGTCATTAATTGTTGCTTTTCTTCTAAATTATCCTTCATTTGCATTCCCAATCAATTATCCTCTCTTTTGTTTCTTTGGTGAGATTAGCCATTACAGATGCAAGTTTTTCTATTCTGTACAAGTTAAAAATTCCACTCTCAAGTCTCATTTCTCCTTTAGACCACTCAGGAACTGTGTGTTATGGTTCCAGGTTCTCCTCAAATTCCACAGGATCCTTTGTCTCATCATTTTTTCCTTTGTTTTGCAAGATTTATTCACAGATATTCATAGAACTTGTTTACTAGATCTGGATACTGTATTTCCTTATGCTATTAATGTTTTTCCTCTTAATTTATTTGCTTATGCTCGTGGTCTTTTTCTTCCTATTGAGATCTTTGGTAATTTCAGCCCCCCCCCCTTGCTTTTTCCCTATTGCTCATTTTTTGATTCATTTTTCTGGTCTCCCTGGTAGATAGATTTCAAAGCCTGTTATCTTCCGCCCATCTTGGACAATTCATGTTTCACCTCCCTAGGTCTCTGTCCCAAGTGACTTTTGAGGGGACAGAAATGACCCATCTAGATGCTAGGTTTTTTCCCCTCAGGTTTAGTATATAGAGTTTTACAGCCCTTCTCTCTCCTCCCCCACATACATGCACACTCACACACATTGTGTCCTCTTCACTGTATTTCTCAGTTCTCTAGCCAGACAGTATCATGCCGGTGCTATTTGTAGTCTGGCCTGATTTTTGTGTATATTTGTATCAAGAAGGGAATGGGGCAAGGAGAGGGAGAGCCGGGGTATGGATTTGAGTTCTTGAATTCATGACCAAACACAACTTGACCCTTTCTCTCTATTCCTCAGCTCTCTTGAAGAGATCTTCTTCAGCATAGGATGACAATTTTATGTTGGCTATGGAAGCCTCAGAAAATTGCTGTATTTTGGAGCTTGGATCTTCATACCACTGGAAAGAGGGAGGGAGGATCAAGGTGTGGGATTGAATTTTGTTATAAGTCCATGAATTGGACAGTTAGTACAGCCTACCTTTAAATAGCATAATAAGCAGTGGCAGGGTGCTGAGTGAGCTCAAGTTACACATTAATTCAGGGATTTTTAAAAAAAACCTTTTTGGGGTGGCTAGGTAGTACAGTGGATAGAGCACCGGCCCTGGAGTCAGGAGTACCTGAGTTCAAATTCAGTCTCAGACACTTAATGATTACCTAGCTGTGTGGCCTTGGGCAAGCCACTTAACACCATTTGCCTTGCAAAAATCCTAAAAAACAAAAACAAACCAAAAAAAACCTTTTAGGGGGTTTCTGGTATTCTAGAACTTCAAGATAACTGAAGTTACTTTATAGTGAGCACATAATTTCAGTGTTGAAGAGGTTTGAGAGGTCATGAGAAATTACCTAGACCTCCATCATGTTGGTCATATTCATATATTTCTTTTTTTGTTAACAGTGCTATTAATTATTTTTAGTATTTCTGTCACTTCTCAATGCACATTTCTCAACTTTACCTTCTCCATCAAAACGCTTGCTTGAAATAGTGTAATTAAGCAAAACAAGTCAATGTATTTGGAATGTCTCTCAGTGTTTGCCTCATTTTGTAATTCAAGTCTATCACCTCTCTGCAGAGAATAAGGAGGTAGCTATGTTTCATTGTCATTTTTCTATTATCAAGACCTACCAAATGGATCAGTATTCTAATGTCTTTCAATTTTGTTTTCTTGTGTATTTTTGTGATCTTTATATAATTTTTTATCTTGCTTCTGTTTACTCTTCAATTTAAATGTATTCTCAAATTTCTTATGATATAATAAAATAATATTCCAGTATATTCATATCCCACAATTGTTCAGCCATTTCCTAGTTTGTGGGCAGAAATGCTTTTGCCATTTTTTTGATACCACAAAAAGTGCTATTAAAAAAACGGTTGCTATCCTTTTCCTCCTTGGTTTATATCAGTGATGACAAGGCTGGGTAAAAAGAACATGTATAATATAATGACATTTCCAATATAGTTCCAAATTATTTTCCAGAATGGCTAGTCCAATTCTTACCTGCACCAATGATATCATAGTTTACTTCTATTTCCACAGCCAATGTAACATTTACTATTTCCATCTTTTGTCATCTTTGATTGTCTGAAGGAAGTGAGGTATTTATTATTAGTGATATGGAGCATTCTTTCCAAAACTTGATAGTTTCTTCATTTGAAAAGTTCTTGTTTATATCTTTTGATTACTTATTTACTAAGGAATGGCTCTCTTTTTACATATTTCTGACAAATCTCTACATATTTTGGATCTGAAATTTTTTTTTAGGGTTTTTTTAGGTTTTTGCAAGGCAAATGGGGTTAAGTGGCTTGCCCAAGGCCACACAGCTAGGTCATCATTAAGTGTCTGAGACTGGATTTGAACCCAGGTACTCCTGACTCCAGAGCTGGTACTTTATCCACTGTGCCACCTAGCTGCCCCTAGATCTGAAATCTTTAACAGATATTTAATGTGATTTTTTTTCCCCTCACAATTGACAACTTTTCTTATTCTAGCTAAATTAATTTTGTTCATGCAAAAGCTTCAAATTTATGTATTTTTTCTGATAATCTCCATATAATCTTTCTCTTATCCATCATTGTACAAGTTATCTTCTTGTTTTATGATTTTTTTAATCATGTGATTTTATAGTTAGATTTCATATCCATTTGGATATGAATGTGAATTCTGTGAAATCACAGAATGTGATTTAAGAAGTTATAAGCAAATTTCCAGTACACTTCTAGTTTTGTACTTTACACATATGAATTTTCCCTAGTAGTTTGTGTTTTGGATTTATTGATTGGTAGGGCACTATGTACTATGTACAATTGTTCCTATGTATCACTAACAAAGTCTGATCAATAAATCAATTTTTACATGTTTTTAACAAGGACGAAATAATTTTAATCCACTTCTTTGTAATATAGTTTAAACTTTTATTCTTCTAGTCTCCCTTCATTCCTATTATTTTTTATTATTTCCCTGAAATTTTTGACTTTTTGATACTGCCTTGTCATCTTTATTATAGTGACATGGCCTTACCATGAACAGTGACTATCCCTTCACTTTTGTTTCTACAAAGATTGGTTTACATTTTTTGTAGGAAAACTTCCCAATACTTTATGCTTTTTTTTTGTTATTTTGAATTAAGTTTCTTTTAGTTTATATTTAAAGAATTTAAATTTCTTTTAATATATATGGTATACCATCATATATATATATATGCAAATAAAGATAATTTTGCTTCCACTTTGTTATTTCTTTAATTTTTATTTCCTTGTTGCTATATCTAGCATTTCTAGAACCTATGCTATTTAACAGCAATGACAAAAAGCATTCTTTCTTTGCCATCAATTTCATTAGAAAGGCTTTTGTTGTCATATTATTACAAACAATGCTAGCTCTCAGTTTTATATAGATAATCCTTAAGGTAAGATTTATTTGTCTTTATATATTGGTTGTTTTATCATAAATTAGTACTATATTTGATTTTGTTTGTTATTTAAAATAATCTATTTCCTTTATAGTTTTCCTTAATATTCTTCCAACTGGGTAATAGTGAATAATTCTTTGGATATTTTTTAAATTCACTACTCCCCAGCCATATTCTTATTCTTTTCTGAGACTAGATCTCCCTATCTTACTCATACTAGAAGTATAACTGCAACTCACAGGCTCAATCCTAATCCTAACCTACTAGGACTTTTGGACCAATTGACCAAATTTAAACTTGTTCTGTTTATCCAACCTGGGACAATTCACACCTCCTTAGGGAGTTTGGAAACCTTTTGCTTCTGTCTACTCACCATATTGGTATCAGATTTAGTGCAGAGACTAGATCAGCTTTAACTTTTCTACAGTTTAGAATTTCTGAACTCAAATAATCCAACTTCCCCAGAAGCTTGGACTACAAGCATGAGGCACCATCTCTCCCTAGCCATATTCTCACGAGCAACCTCATTGCCAAGACCAGGGCCTTCTCTACCTTGGAATAAGAATCAGGTACCTTCAGGGCCTTGTCCAGTGGCTTAGTCCAGTCAGTTTGCCTAAGACAAAATCCTGCCAATCCCCTCTGAATACCCTAATTATCTATGCTCAAGATCTTTTCTAGCTTCAGGGCCATCAGAACAAGACACAGTTATTTGCCTTTCACCTTCTGAGATCTCTAGGACATTCTCAAGTGACATCCTGCCCTAGAATACGAACCATTCCAACTCCTCTCCCAACTCCCCCAGACCTTGACATACTGCATAATTTGAGACTATTAATTACCCTCTTATCTCAGATACCTTTTCCTCTCTTTTCCTCCTCTTCCTATGCTTTTCTTGGGACATTGATACTGTGTTAGCTATAAAACTACTAGGACAGTGGGGTCCCAGATACTTATCTTTTCTGTCTTTTCAAAACTTATAAGATGAGGGGCAGTTCGGAGGCACAGTGGAGAGAAAATGGGCCCAGCAGTCAGGAGGACCTGAGGTCAAATTCAGCTTCAGACACTTGATATTTACTAGCTGTGTGACCTTGGACAATCACCTAATCCCATTGCCTTATAATAATAAAAAAAAAAACCTCACAAGGTTAGCGTCTCTAATTTATTTACAGAAAATGGAAAAGAGCAAATGCAGAGTTCAATTTCATGGGGCCATGACTTAATAAGGAAGGCCCCAAACCTTTTCTCTTTCTTTTCAGCACTGGACTCTTTCAGAGGAGTAAAATCGAAGTAGAGAAACCGAAAAAAGATAATGACCAGAGCATTGGTAGTCCTTTCTGAATGCCCATAAATCCTAGCAAATAAGCTCAATTCTCTGCTTGGTCAACCAGAACCTGCTATGTAATATTTATGTGCACACCAACATCTATTTAATATACTTCCATTACTGGTTATCGTGACTCTCCTAAAAGCATATTCCTCAGTCCTGCTTTATGGGGAAAAACTTTCAGTGGAGTTTTCTGCATATATCCACACTCATTACAGAGATAACAGCCTTCTAAAAATTAATATCTTGTTTTTCAGCACTTAAATTTCTTCCTATTTTCCCTTACTCCCACCTCATAATCTTTTGAATTAACATTAGGGAACAAATGATACATCCAAGGTATTCACTCATTCCCCTTCCCCTACCTGCCTACATACTTAAACAACATTCACAAACTAGACCATGTACTTCTGCTTTGGGATCCACTTGATAATTTCTCTGCTCTTGCAGTTTCTGTTGGCACGTCCTGCCCCTGCATTTCCTTTTTATTCCTGTTGCAACAAGTATAGCATCAACCCTGATTAAGCACATGAGATTGAAGAGAAGGCATGGGAGAGAACCATGGGGGTTTTCAGCTTCCTGGTACAGGAATTCCCTAGATTAGGGAATTCCAAAGTGGCTAAAAATCTAGCATTTCAACCTTATCATCTTCCCCGATGAAGAATAGAATATACTGATCCACAATGGAAGGAGAAGGGATTAAAGTATAGTAGCTAAGGTCAGTAATATTCCCCAAGAAGTCACTGAGGTCAGGTAAAAGTAAATTCTCTGGTGTGGGAAGAGAGCCTTCAGTTTTGAGCTCCAGTTCCTGAAGTTAATCCAACATGAGTTCATCACATTTTTTTCAGGTTGTGGGTAATATTCTTCATAATCAGACAGAAAAATAGGATGGGGGGAGGCAATTGGATTAAATTAGATTGGATTAAAACCTTATTTTGAGGGTTTTAAAAGAAAAAAAGAAAAAGGAGGGTAAAAGGAATACACTAATGTAAAAAAGAAAAAGAATGTAATAGAATTTAATATTTGAAGTGCTGAGAAGATAAATTTATAAAGTATAGAGGAAGGGATGGGAAAAGCAAGCATCATTCTTATCCCATTCCCTAGAATCTCATGTCTGAAAGGGAAAAGGGTTGAAGGTGCAAATATACAAAGTATATATATTTTTATATATGTACATATGTATGTAATATATATATGTATACAACATTCACACATATTCCCTCAACAGGGAATCAAGGAAGGACTGGGAGGTGGGGTATAACAAGGAGAATAATACTGGGGACAAAATCGTCATAAACAAAACAAAACTTTTTGAAGGGGGAATTAAAAGATAAAAAGGAAGAGAACTTGGATCTAAGTGGATGCTCATGAATTGGGTAATGACTGGCCTCATAAATGAAAAATGGATAATGGAATATTATTGTTCTGGAAACATTATGAAAAAGATTATTTCATAGAAAACTACATATGGATTGATGTAGAATACAGTGAGAACCAGGAGAACCAGGAAAACAATTCATATTGACACAATAACAATGTTCTAAAGAAAAACATCTTAGAGAGTTTTATGAACTCTGATCAATGCAATAACCAAACCAGGTTTCTTCTACAAGATGTATAATGAAACATGTCAGTCACCTATCAAAGAAATGATGAATTCAAGTAATAGAAGGATAACATACCTTTTTCTTTTGACCTGGACATTGTATAGATCTGTTTTATTCAATTAGAAAGGCAGTAGGAGAAAGAAGGTATTAGCTGTAGTGGTGTCAAAAGAAAGTTCAGAATGAAGCACAAATGACAAATTTGAAGTAATATATAAAATGGAAATTCACAGTTTCATAGAAAATCTTTTTTTCTTCTGCTGTATGTATGATAATGCTCATTTTGGGGGTATTTAAAATTAGAAAAAATTAAAAGCTAGGATGTCATCACTTTTTTGGATCTTGACTCAGCTATCCAAATCAATATTTTTTTCTCTTCCAACATGGTCCACAAAACAATAAGCGCAGTGAGATTTCTATTTTTTCATTTTTCTATGAATTGTATAATTGTAATATGTGTTCTTCTATAAAATATCACTTGTAAAAAGCCTTTTTGATCCTTTCTAGATCCCTCATAGATATTCAATGTGCATGTGAATCATTCTCTTTAAAAACCGTATGAGTCAGAAAGGAGACCTTTAAGTAGGTAGCTAGAAAGGTTCCCTCATCACCTTTACTGATGAAAATGTTTAAGAACCATTCCAACTGTTAATCTCCCCTCTTCACATACCTTTAGAGCTGATCCTTCAATATCCCCTAAATTGTATTATCTTCAGCATGGACTTCCTCTATGTATGTTTTTTCCTAGACCACTGCTTTTTCTTTGGTAGTAGTCATACTTTTGCAAGTAGCAACCAAATAAATCAACCAATATGTAACAATTCCCCCCCAAGTAAAGACACTATGCTCAGAACTTCGAATACCAATTATAAATGCTGAGTCAATCCCTATACAAGTTTACTTTGTGTGTGTGTGTGTGTGTGTGTGTGTGTGTGTGTGTGTGTGTGTGTGAGAGAGAGAGAGAACACTGACTACCCCCGGCTTCCAGTGCCTGAAGGCCAGATGTTCCATACTCTTACACAGACTAGTGTTCTCTGGTACCCTTAAGAGGTTTGGGGTGGTAGAAGGAGGAAGGAAATGTAGTCTCTGCCATTGACTGCAGCCCTCCTCCATGGTATTCCCCCAGTTGTAGGAGGTGGGTTTGCAGCTCTCCAGTTCTATTAACCACTAATAGACTAGTTTTTTCAGAAATATTTACTTTGAAGGGTACAACAACAAAATATTATAAACTTACTCTCCAACACATGATGCTTAATCCTCTTTCTACCTCAATTTCTGAAGAGTAGAAGGGGATTAAATTCATACTTTAACTCAGTTCCTATAAAGCACACAGAAACAATTCCAAATCCCAAACCATCCTTGGTCTCAAGTCCCAGATAACCTAGCTTTTGGTGCTTCCTTTCCATACTGGCTATTTGTGACATCTCACCTATAATCCTGGCTCCAGGGTCACAGTGATAACCACTTCAGCGGGGATTGCCTCTAGCTCATGCAAGTGAGGACAAAGGAAATAGAACTGAAACAAATACCCCCATGCCCACTTCTTGAAGCCAGGGTAAAAGAGAGTTATCCCTCCTTCTGGAGCAGATCAGTGCACCTGCTCTGTGGGGGAATTGTGCTTGATATTCACTCTCTGAACTAAAACAGGAAACTGTCTCAGTCTGGCTAGTTTAAAAGACACAGACTGTTCCCACTAAATAACCCATCAAAAGAGGCTACTCCCATCCATGTGGAAAGAGAATTCAGAAAAGCAGGGTACCTCCATGTCAAGCAACTTAGGCATGTGCAGGTAAGCTTTGTTACATATGTGTATATAGAATATATAGACACAGAGAGATGTATTATGTATGATACAATATTACATGCAAATAATATGCATGATATATATATATATAATGTGATGTGAAATATATCATATATAAATATAAAGTAAACACAAAAAGTTTAGGAGGGAGGACACTAGTGGTAGGGGGGATTAAGAAAGACTTCAAGTATTGAAGGAATCGAGGGATTCTGAGACAGAGGTGAGTAGAGAGGTATAGTAAAGAAGCATGGGGGAAATGACAATGTAGAGTTAGGGAGAATGGAGATGAAGTGTATGGGAGGAGCAAAGCCAAGGCCAATTTGGCTAAATCACAAAGAATGGAAGAATGATACAATATCCATGAGACTAAAAAGATGGGTTGGGGCAAGATTATGAACATTTTAGAAGCTAAATTGATGAATTCATTTGATCCTGAACAGGAAAAAGTTATTAGAGAAGGGGAATCACATAGTCAGATCAGCACTTAAGGAAAATCACTTTGTCAATAGTGTATAGGGTGGACTGGAGTGAGAAAAGACTTGAAGAGGACCAAAAAGAAAGTGATGGGCCTAGGGAAGAAGTGATGGGTGCTGTGAATAGGGAGATGGAGTAAGATGTAAGAAATGTTGGGGAGTTAAAAATAGAAGTCTTTGGAAACCAGCAGGATATATGAGTTAAGGGAAAATGAAGAATCTGAGGTTATGAACTCCAGGGACTCTAAGGATAGTGGTAGCTTTGTCCAAAATAGGAAGGCTTAGAAAGTGGGGGTGGGGGGAGATAATGAGCTCAATTTTGAACATACTGAGTTTATGTTGTCTCTAAGACATCAAATTTGAAATGTTCTCTAGGCAGTTTGATAATGTGGGACTGAAGATAGGAGAGAGAGTGGGGCTTAGATATATTAATCTGTGAGTTTCCTATAATAGAGAAAATAATTAAAACCATGGGAACTGATGACATTACCAAAACAAAATATATAGAGAGGAAAGAGAAGATATAATGATATGAGGAGCCAAGAAAGTAGACTGAGATAGCTGTCACATAGGTAGAAGAAGAACCAGGCAAGAGTTATACTCGGAAAACTCAGAAAGGAGAGAGTATCCAGAAGGGCCCAGTGGGGAGGAGGGGAATGTTCAATAGTAAATAGTGTCAAATACAGCAGGTTGATATATATATATATATATATATATATATAAATTGATAAAAAGATCATCAGATTTGACAATATGTCACTGGTAACTTTGGAGAGAGGAATTTCAGTTAATAGATGAAGTCAGGAACCAGGGAACCAGACTGGAAAAAGTTATAGAAGGAGAAGAAGGAAAGTACTGACCATAGACAGATATCAGAATCAAAATGTAATACCACCACTGTCCTTGATGGTAAAAAATGTTTTGTTACAGAAGTCTTTATAAATCTCTCGCTCTCTCTCTCTCTCTCTCTCTCTCTCTCTCTCTCTCTCGCTCGCTCCTTTCTAATTTCATCCTGAAATGAACTCAGGATCACCTTGCTTAATTGATGTTATGGAGCTTTCTTTAAATTTATTTTTCCCTATTCTGTTTTTCACTGCTACATTAGATAATACTGCTCATTATCTTGTGCCATCCTCCATATGATTTACAAATTAGTTTATATTCTAAACTGCTGTTGTCCTTGGCTGTCATTTCTCTCTACTTGGCAAGGAGATCAACTATTTCAGGCCCAGGTATTTTTACTAGACTCTTTTGTTCTCTTTGCTATCATAAATGATTTATATTTGTAAAACTTCCATGCAGAATTGTTATAATTAGTGTCCTTTTTTCTATCTATTTTCCATTTTCAGCATCAATAGCTTGTTTAAATAGATGATATTTGAGTTTATTTAATTGCATTGTATATGTTTTACTCATTTTTAGTTGTTTTCTTTGTTTTGTATTAATTTGGAGTTCTGCTCTTTTGTTAGTAGGCTAATAGTTAATGCAGGAATGATTCTATAACAGGAGTGAGTCATTTTCTATTTGCTAACATATAATTGGTTTGATTTCTTTGTGATGCTGTTTGGTACTCAATACATTCAGTGCTTCCCAATCATAGTATTTGGGATATAGGCATGAAATTTCTACATATTTCTTTGTCTTCTCTTATTTCTTGTTTCTGGACAATGCTTTCCAACATATTTTTCTCAGTTTTTCCTTTAAACAACAAGCTCTTCACAAAATTTCTCTATTCTTCCAACCTTTGTAACAGCTATTGGCACATAGTTTACAATTATTTTCATGTTGGTCTTCTTGCAAATATTTATCATGGTATTGTAATATGAAATGAACAAATGTTCAATGAAATGACATTTCTTGTTACTTTTGCACACACAATAAAAGCAACCTCCTTCATTTACTTCTCCAGGGACAAACTGAACTTTTTTGTAGTTAGCTGTGACTTGCCCTTTGTTTTCTGTTTTCATTTACAGAAAGAATGTTGACTGATGGGGGCGGAGCCAAGATGGCAACAAGAGAGCAATGTCGCTTAGAAGCTCTCTCATAAAACTTCGAAACTAAGGACTCTAACTAAACTTTCGAGTGACAGACCCCACAGAAGGACCCAGCGAGGCAGTTATCCTACTCAAGGTAACCTGGAAAAGAGCAGAAAAGCTCTGCTCCCCAGGGTCAGAGGGGCGGCCCGCCAGAGGGGCAGCTCCCCAGAGCAAAAGAACTTCAGCCTCCCGGAGGCAGCCCCAGGGCGCTGGGAGTCTCAGCTCACAGAAGCGGGGGAGTCTCCTGAGCTGCACCCCGGGGAGCACCGGGCACAAAGTGGGGGAACAGCGGGGGGACCTCTGCCAGAGAGAGCACATGGAGCCCAGCCCTCAGGGCACACAGCCAGCAACTGGCCACCTCAGCCCAGATCCAGGAACAGAAGCAGGCGGAGCCCATAAGCAGGAGCCCCCAGGGCATGAGCCCATTGAACCTAGGGAGGGGAGTGAAGAGAGAGACTGCCTGCTCAGCTCTGTCCTCTGCCCCTGGAACAGGACTCTGGGGCTCTGACCACATTCAGATCCTGATCGCAGTCTAGGCCCCCCCATAGAACAACAGGGCCCCCCCCACCTCGGCCCTGTGGCAGAGGGGGGCGCTTATGGTCATTCACTGACCAGGAGGGAGGACAGAGTCTCACCCACTGAGACCCTTGTGGGAGTGTCCCAAAAGATCAGGAAGCACCCCCAAAACAGGCTCAGGCTTGGAAAATGAGCAAGCAGAGAAAAAAGAGGAAGAACATTGAGAAATATTTTACGTATGAGCCCAAGAAGAATCAAAATACTCAGTCTGAAGATGAGGAAGCACAAGCTCCAGCATCTAAAGACTCCAAGAAAAAGAGAAATTGGGCTCAGGCTATGATAGAGCTCAAAAAAGACTTTGAAAATCAAATGAGGGAGTTGGAAGAAAAACTGGGAAAAGAAAGGAGAGAGATGCAGGAAAAACATGAAAATGAAGTCAGCAGCCTAGTCAAGGAAATCCAAAAAAATGCTGAAGAAAATAGCATGCTAAAAACCAGCTTAGGTCAAATAGATAAAACAGTTCAAAAAGTTATTGAGGAGAAGAATGCTTTAAAAAGCAAAATTGGCCAGATGGAAAAAGGGATAAGAAAACTCTCTGAGGAGAACAAATCCTTCAGACAAAGAATAGAATTCAGGGTGATTGATGAATTTACCAGAAATCAGGAACCAATACTTCAAAACCAAAAAAATGAAAAATTAGAAGAAAATGTGAAATATCTCATTGAAAAAACAACTGATATGGAAAACAGACTTAGGAAAGATAATTTGAAAATTATTGGAATACCTGAAAGTCATGATCAGGAAAAGAGCCTTGACATCATTTTCAAAGAATTACTACAGGAAAATTGCCCTGATATTCTAGAAGCAGAGGGCAAAATAGAAATGGAGAGAATGCACCAATCCCCCGGAGAAAGAGATCCCAAAAAACCAACCCCTAGGAATATTATAGTCAAATTCCAGAACTCCCAATTCAAAGAGAAAATATTACAAGCAGCCAGAAGGACACAATTCAAATATCGTGGAGCTGCAGTCAGGATCACACAGGACTTAGCAGCAACTACATTGGAAGCTTGTAGGGCTTGGAATATAATATACCAGAAGGCAAAAGAGCTTAGAATGCAGCTGAGAATCAACGACCCAGCAAGGCTGAATGTCCTCTTCCAGGGGGAAAAAAGATGGATTTTCAATAAATCAGGGGAATTTCAAATGTTCCTGTTGGAATGGCCAGAGCTGAACAGAAGGTCTGATCTTCAGATACAGGACTCAGGTGAAGCATGGAGATTGGAGGAGAGGGGGAAAATATGAGGGACTCAATGATGATGAACTGCATGTATTCCTGCATAGAAAAAATGATACTGATAATACTCATATGAACCTTCTTAGTTAATAGAGCAGGTAGAGGGAGCTTTTATATTTGAAGCACAGGAGAAAGCTGAATTGAAGATAAAATATGGTGTCAAAATGGAGTCAATAGAAAAAAAGGGGAATGTAATGGGAGAAAGAAAAAGGAGAGGGGGAATAGGCCAAGCTATCTCATATAATAAGATTTTTCTTTATTACAATGAGCTATTGCAATGATATGGAAGGGGGGAAGGCAAGGAGGAATGAGGGAATCATCGGTCTCATCAGAGGTGGCTAGGAGAGGAAACAGCATATATACTCAATGGGGTATAGGCATCTGGAGTAAAGAAAAAAGGGGGGGGGACAGGGGAAGGTGGGATGTGAGTGATGGAGGAGAGGATGGACCATGGGAGGGGGGGAGAGTGGTCAGATATAACACATTTTCTTTTTTACTTCTTGCAAGGGGCTGGGATTGGATGGCCTGTCTGGGACCATAGGGTCATGTGGATGCTGGGCCTAAAGGGTGGTAGGGGGGCTCAGGGCCTCTTGGCCCCAGGACCAGGGATCTGTTTGCTGCGCCACTCAGCTACCCTACAGCAGAATCAGAGTGAAAGGAGAGAGAAAATATAGTACATGGTAGTAGAGAAATGCAAAAGGAGGGAGTTGAGATCAGCAATGGCAATGGTGGAAAAATATTGAAGTAAGTTTAGCCATGGACTTATCATAAGGAATGTGATCCACCTGCGACAGAGTTGGTGGTGTTGGAACAAAGACTGAAGCACATTTTTTATTATTATTATTTTGGGGGGGGTGCAAGGGCAAATGGGGCTGGGTGGCCTGCCTGGAGCCACATAGAAGGGTGATAGTTGGGTGTCTGAGGCCGGATTTGGACCCGGGTGCCCCTGGCTCAAGGGCCAATGCTCTGTCCACCACCCAGCCACCCCTACTATTGTTACTATTTTATTTTATTTTGGGTCTTTTTTTTCTTTTTTTGGTTTTTGCAAAGCAGTGGGGTTGGGGTGGCTTGTATGTCACATGGCTAGGTGATTGTTGGGTGTATGGGGCCAGATATGGGCTCGGGTGCTCCTGGCTCCAGGGCTGGGGCTCCATCGATTGTGCCACCTGGTCATACCTATAATTGTTACTATTATTTTTTTCATTTTAATTTTTTTCTCTCCCCTTTACTTTATTGCTCAAACGAATCTATGTTTTGTGGGGGGGTTATTCTGTTTACTCTTAAAGAAGAATATTTTATTAATGTATAAAAAAACATTATTTGTGCAAAAAGAGAATAAATATTTAAAAAAGAAAAAGAAAAAAATGTTGACTGATATGATATGATTCCATTCCTTAAATATCATTTCCATCATTGAATAAGGATTCCATATTTACAATACCAATACCTAAGTCAATAATTATAGATAACCTAAAAAGTTTATTCTTATTACCTGTGCCTTTCTGCCAGTCTGACATGACCCATTGTAGAAATCATAGGGGACCAGCAGAAATGAGAACCTTTTTGCATTTCCTTGGTTACATGTAATTCAATGGATAAAGAATTGATTATCAAGTCACTGGCCCTTTGATGATGAGCCCAAAAAGTAGGGTAAACCTTATAAAGAAGGCATATTCCAGTTGTTGAGAACAGATTGAAAGCCTTTCCATCATAATATTATCAGTCAAAGCTTATGTTTTGCTGGAATAAACTTCAGAAGTCCAGGGTCACTTTCATACTACAATGTGACACTGTTTGGGTCTCAGTATTTAGTAGGTCCTTAAAAATTCTCAGATTGGACATCATTTGCAAGCATCTTTATTAATAATTTTAACTAAGTGACATTTTAATGTATTCCTTGTTTCAAAGGGAATGCTTCTTTCTCTACCTTTCTACCATCCTAACTGTGTAACTTCAATTTTTGACTCCATCTTGTATGTTATTGTATATATATGTTTCTATTGAGCCAATGTTTTATTATAAAATTTTCTCCTCTTCTTTTGAATTCTCCTGAATTTTCCTTTTTTTCAGAATACTTTTCAATCATTGACAAACCAACATTTCCATTGTTAAACCAAATCTAGCCCTATTAAAAAACAAATCTAGTTCCATGTTTTGCATTGCCAATATAAACTAGCCCACAGAGAGCTGAGACTACCTTTTTTAAAACTATGGTTAGAATTATTAGAAATGATCAAAATATTTCTTTTTAAAAAATTCTGCTAGCTATTATTATCAAATATAGGAGAAAATAAATTAATGGAAGAAATGAATTGCAAGATTAGCAGCAGAAGGATAACTTTCTTTTCAATTACTGAATGTTGCCTACAAAAGCAATATTTCAGAGAAAATCAGTACCAAAGCCACGACCTCTTCAAATCTTGCTTGGCTATAGAAATTTCCTAATTTACAATGCATTTGCACCCACATATATATGCACATATACACACATACACATACATTCATTGAGTGGCAATTGATATATCTATTTCAATATCTATATATGAAATCAAGTTGTGGTTAAAAGGACTTGTAGATAATATTATCATTTCATGTTTCATATTTATAAATTATACACCTAATTTTATTAGATGGGTAGTTTGAGAAACTAGAGTCTTCCTGGATAGAAATAAAATCACTATCAAAGATCCTAAAATAAATCTGAATACCATGATTTTGATAATTATTTGCTTAATTACTAGTTATCAGGCCTTATTTCTTTTTGGCTAATAGTTACATAAATCAGATCATTTCTTTTTTCAGTCAGCCAGCTTCTCGTGAGGTCTCCTTTCTCCGTCTCCCTGGGGGAACTTTAACTTTTCATGGAAACAAAGAAAAATAAAATTGGTGGTTAACTCCACTCCTGTATAGTCATTTTTCTGTTCCCCAAGAATATTTCTGTTTGAGATACCAGGAAGAATCAGAGTCAGACTCCATTTGTCACTTCCATGAAATCTATAAAATATTAGAAAAAACTGGAAGAAACTTTTAAGATCATCAAGTTCAAAATGTGCTGAACCCTGGAGATGCACAAGAGGAGTTGCATCCTACATGAGATATAGAATGAAAACACTGAAACTCACTTTCATGCTTATTTTTATCTAAAAAGTGGATAAAATTAGGTTTTACTAATTTTATAAAGGCTCTTAAGAATGACCTGAGTCTCAACCTAGCCATAACTGAGAAGGGGACTCATCTACTGACTATACTGCATTTGGAAATGAACTTGGTGTAGTCAATGCTTTGTAGAAACTACTAAGTTTGAATATATTCAACTCATCAGGTGGTATGGTATGCCTTATTTTGGAAAATATTTTTGAAACATATATTCCTTTTGTAAAAACTAATCAATGTTAATTGATTTAATTTGAACTGGAGTGCTAATTACCAATGACTAACAATAAGAAAGCACCCACACATCCACACACCCCTACACACACACACCCCCAAAACCAGAATGGAGACTTGAGTAATAGCATTAAAGAAGATGTCCCTAACCCATCAGTGGTATTCTGGAATCAAATTGGAAATGGAACTAACCTCAGTCTGAAAAAATAAGACCAGACTATTGCTATACTTCAATAGCAATAGCTACAGCTATTAGGCAGCCTATACAAGGGAATCACAGTAAGAACTTTGTCAAGGAAAGTAGACACGAGTTTAATATGAAATAGCAAAGTACTAAGGAGATGTGTCTCACATGTAGGAAAAAGGAAGAGCTACTGAAAGTTCTAAATGTGAACTGAAGTGTAATACTCTTATTTTTCCTAGTCCTAAGAGCCTCCTGGTCAATATAGATCCTTTCTTTATCTTCTCCCCACTTCTCCATTCTCCATCCTCTACCCTTTCTTAGTTAAATGAATTTTATCTGCTTAGAAAGTTGCGGTTCACCTTTGATCCAGCTATACCACTACTGGGTCTATACCCTGAAGAGATCATGAAAAGGGGTAAAAACATCACTAGTACAAAAATATTCATAGCCCCTCTGTTTGTGGTGGCAAAGAATTAGAAATCCAGGGAATGTCCATAATTGGGGAATGGCTTAATAAACTGTGGCATATGTATGTGATGGAACACTATTGTTCTATTAGAAACCAGGAGGGATAGGAATTCAGGGAAGCCTGGAAGGATTTGCATGAACTGATGCACGAGATGAGCAGAACCAGAAGAACACTGTACATTCTAACAGCAACATGGGGTGATGATAATATTAATGGATTTGCTCCTTCTGTCAGTGCAACAATCAGGCACAATTTTGGAGTATCTGTGATGGAGAATACTATCTGTATCCAGAGAAAGAACTGTGGAGTTTGAACAAAGACAAAAGACTATTACCTTTAATTTAAAAAAATTATATAATTTTGCTATCTCTCTTATACTTTATTTTTCTTCCTGAAGGATATGATTTCTTTTTTATCACATTCAACTTGGATCAATGTATACCACGGAAACAATGTAAGGACTAACAGACTGCCATCTGTGGGGGGCAGGGAAGCAAGATTGGGGGGAAATTTGTAAAATTCAAAATAAATAAATAACTTAAAAAAAGAAAGTTGGAGTTTATGGTTTTTGTAACAAGGTAGTAATTCTATAATGGCAACAAAATGTAGTTGTTTTCTATTTTCTGTAGGAACTAAAGAGGTATGTTTAGGGATTGGGAATGATAGCAAAATAGTTATTAACAGTGATGACTTGAAGGTTGTAAATAAACTGTCAGAAGTAAAAGTTGAATGAAGTAGATATTAAGGTGAGCAAAGATATGAAGACCACACATATCAGTAGGAAGGAGAGTTGGGATAGTTACCTCAGTGTATGTCCTACACAAAAAATTAGGGTAAGGTAGATTTTGCTTATTTGGTTCAATTTTTATGATCTGTTATGTGCTGTCCTTTACAAATAGAATGGAAGATGATTATTATTTGGTGTTCACAGTTACTTGCTTTCCTTTACGTGAATGCTGGCTACAAATATTTGCAAAAGAGTAGAGAAGATGTACAAAGATAGACCCTCTAGTTCAATTCAACAAACCTAAGAAACTGTATGGCACCATAATTTAACAGAAAGAGCACTGGTGGCCAGCTCTGATGTCATATACCTGTACTCCCCATTGGTGAGGGAGGCTGATAGATCACTTACATTGAGGAGTTCTGAGTTATATAGTAGGGCTAAAGTCACTAGTCTACCTAAGGAGAGTAAGAAAGAACAGATCATAGCCAAAAATGCAGAATAGGTTAAAACTTTCTAGTTGATCAGTATTGGGATCTGGCCTGAGAATAATCATTGCATTTCCAGTTTGGGCAAAAAGGGATACTCAATATCAAAAACAGAAATTTAAAAATTTACTGACTTTGGAATCAGAGAGGATCTGGGTTCAAACCTAAACTCTGCCATTAATACCTCATTTGTAAAATGAGAAGGTTGGATTAAAGAGCCTCTGAGATACTTTCCAAGTCTAATTTTTATGAGCCTGATTATAGTGAAATAAGAGTGAAATAAATTGATATCTTCCCCTTTAAAAATTACTTTATTTATGGTCAAAATTTAATATAGGGATGATATCCTCCAAAGCAGAAAATAATTAGACAAGATAAGCAAAGATAAATTGTAATAGTTTTCTAATTAAATGGGATAGTAAATTTTTAGAAAAGCAACAGGATAAGTCTGAACTTAGAACTACACCTTCAAATTGCAGTGTTATATATTTTATAATAAACTACATTATGCAAAGTTTGAAAAAATAAAGCATATTCAATCACACTGCTCTCTCTAAAATGTTATGAATGGCAATTTTCATGAGGACAGAAAATATTCTTGTATTGTGTATCAATAAAAACTAAAATTATTATTTTAATTATTACTTATTTCATTCTTTTTCATTTCTATTTCATTATCTCATTTTCATTTCTATTTTTATCTGCTTTATAATGTACATGCTATATTAATATTCTTGCAAGTGGATATGATTTATAAATAAATGTGCAGACATGGGGAAGGTATGCTCCGAAATATTTTTTAAAGAGAGAAAATGATAAAAAAAAAAAAGACTAACCCCTTATGTTACAGTATGAAATAGGCCAATGAATTTACTTTTTATTCCTGACCAAATTTTACTACATATTATTAAATAAATTATTAATGAACATCTTAAAAAGGAAGAGGTGATCACAAAGATATAGCATGGTTTCATCAAGGTCATACCCTTCTCTGTAACCTCATTTCTTTTTTTTTTTTTTAACAGAGTTACTGAGATGCTCAATTAGGGAATTATATAAATTTGTTGTTTTCCAACTTTTTTTCTCAGGCCCCTTTTATATTTAAAAAAATGATTGTTCCCCCCCATTTGGTTTTGTGGGTTATATCTATCAATGTTTATTAGAAATTAAAACGTCTTTGTATTATTGTGTAGTTTTGACTTTGTGGGTCCCCTGAAAGGGTTTGAAAACCCATTGAAAACTACTTTGAAAAATAATATAGATTTTAGTCACCTAGATTTAACCTACACTTAAATCTCTCATATTGTTCTTGTGAAAAAAAATTGGAAGATAACCCCAAGGAAAAATAAAGCAAAGAATAATAATTACAGATCAATCTCACTAATGAATATTGATGTAAAAATATTGGATAAAGTATTAGCAAAGTGCCTACAGTGTATAGTATAAAATATTTATTATGACAAGATTGAATTTATTTTAAGAATTCAGTAATAGCCAAACATTAGGAAAATTATAAATATAATAATTCATTATAATAAAAAGACTAGTAAAATTAATGTGACTTTATGGGTCATCAATAGATGCCTCCCCAAAGTCTTCAACAAAATATAATATTGAAACATATGTGTGTATGCCTGTGTGGTTTGTCATTTACTTCTCCAGCACATTTTACAGATGAGAAAACTGAGGCAAACAGAATTAAGTGATAGCTAGTAAGTGTCAGAGGCCAAATTTGAAATGAAATCTTCTTGACCCCAGTACATTGTGCCACCCAGATACTCTTAGAGATAACTTATGGGTTCAAAAACTCATTTTCATGGGAGAGATATAAGTAGCCATCATTTAATTTAAGAAGAAAATGAGACAATTAATGGAGTATTTTGTTTGAGTGTTAGTGGAATTGATTATCAGAGTGATCAAACAATGTGATATGGCACTCAGAAAAGTTAATTCAAACATTGGATGCATCAAGAGAGGGATAGAATTCAGAATGATGGATCCTGTAGTCCCACCTATATTTTACCCTGGCCTGGCAAAGAAAATGAAAAGGAATAAACATTTATATAGAAATTACTATTAACTGTATTATTTACTCATTTGATCCTCACAATAACACTGAAAGTTAGAAGCTATTATCATAATACCTATTTTCCAGAGAAGGAAACAGGCAAATAGTGGTTAAATAACTTGTCTAGGGTTACACAGACTAATAAGTGTGTGAGGTCAGATTTGAACTCATATCTCCCTGACTTCAACCTCACCACCATTTCCCCTTCACCGCCTATTGACTGTGGTCAGACCATACCTAGAGTATTGTGTTTCAGTTCTGAATATCACATTTTAGAGAAGATAGTAATAAGTTGCAGAAGACTACAGAACTGAGCAAGCAGAAGGGGGGACCTTAAGATAATGCCATGTGAGATTCTTTGGAGGAAATGGAGGTGTTTCATCTGAGAAAGAGAAGCTTTGCTAGGGGAATGATTTTGGAAATGATACCTGTCTTCAAGTATTAAAGGGTTGTCACGTGGAAGAGGTATTAGACTTTTTTTAAAGGAGTGAATAGATTTGGTTTACTTGAGCCCAGATGGCTGAGCTAGAAATGGAAATTGAGAAGAGGCAAATTTAGGTTTGATGAAAGTCATTATTTCCTAATTATTGGAGATAAACAAAGGTTGAATAGGTTGCTAGTCAAAAGCACTCATTTTATGGTTTATAATGTAATTCTAATTCTTATTTAGTCATAAATTTATCCCCTTTCCATCAATCTGATAGATGAGTATTTCTTGGTCTATTACCATATATATAGTGTCACTCTTTATGTCTAAATCCTGTACTCATTTTGACCTTATTTTGGTATAGAGAGGTGGATTTATGCCTAGTTTTTGACATACTATTTTCCATTTTTCCCAACAATTTTTGTCAAATGGTGAGTTCTTATCCCAGAAGCTGATGTCTTTGGCTTTGTCAAATAGCAGATTACTGTAGTCATTTACAGTGGTTTCCTTTAAACCTATCCTAATCCACTGATCCATTACTCTATTTCTTAACTAGTTACCAGGCAGTTTTGATAACTGCCACTTTATAGTATAGTTTTAGATCTGGTAGTGCTTAGCCACCTTCCTTTACCTTTTTTTTCCCCCCATCAGTTCCCCTTGCTATTCCTGACCTTTTGTTCCTCCAGATGAATTTTATTACTATTTGTTTCTAGCTTGGTAAAGTAGTTATTTGGTAGTTTGATTAGTATGGCACTGAATAAGTAATTAATTTGCATAGAATTGAATGATTTTGACTACATCAAATTAAAAAGTTTTGGCACTAATAAAATCAATGCTGCCAAAATTAGAAGGAAAGTGGAAATGTGGGAAATAATCTTCACAGCTAGGAGTTCTGATAAAACTCTCAATTCTAAAATATAAAGATAATTGCATCAACTTTATAAGATTACAAGTCATCCCCAATTGATAAATGATCAAAGGATCTGAACATACACTTTTCCTTTTTCTTTTTTTAAAATTCAGTTATTTATTTATTTATTTTGAATTTTACAGTTTTCCCCCTAATCTCCCTTCCCTCCCACCACCCCACAGAAGGCAGATGAACAATATTCCATTGAAAAATTTGTTATATATATAAATCATATGAAAAAATGCTCCGAACCATTATTGATTAGAGAAATACAAATTAAAACAATAATGAGGTATCACTTCACATCTATCAGGTTGGCCAAGATGAGAAAAAGGGAAAATGATTAATATTGGAGAGGGTTTGGGAGGACTGGGACACTGATATATTGCTGGTGAAGTTCTGAACCGATCCAACCTTTCTAGAGAGCAATATGGAACTATGCCCAAAGAACAATAAAATTGTTCATACCCTTCGACCCAGCAATTCCAATTCCGGGTCTATATCCAGAAGAAACTATAAAAAAGGGAAAAGTCCTACCTGTTCCAAAATATTTATAGCAGTTCTTTTTTTGTAGTGGCAAAGAATTGGAAATTGAGGGGATGCCCATTAATTGGGGGATGGCTGAACAATTATGGTACATGAATTCTATGGAATATTATTGTTCTATAGAAGCATGGAATGAGTTACAGAACAACCCTGATGGAAGTAGCTCCACTCAGCAGTTCAGAGAGCTAGAACAATTGTATTAGACTAGCTATGGACAATTCAGAGGAAGAAAATCAAATCAAAACAAAACACACATACACAAAAATACCCAACCCTTCAGAATCTGATGAAAACTTCACAAAAATTATCTCTTATTTATATCTCTTTCCCTTAATCCTAATTCTTCATACTAAAAATAACTAATGTGTAAGCATGTTTATAAAAATATGTATGTACAATGCTAACCTGACTATTTCCTGCTGAGGGGAGAGAGATGGGAAGGGAGGGTGGAAGGAAATTTCATAACTTAAAAATACACATGTGCATATGGATAAAAATAAATAAATTAAAAAAAAGAATAGGTTGCTAAGTGTTTACCTTCTAAGGTCAGTTTCTATCCACTCTGTATATATATATATCTGGTACCTATTTGTGTATATGTTATCTTTGCCATCAGATTATAAACCTTTGAGGTTAGGCACTGTTTCTGCATTTTTTTCTTTTATAACTAACACTTAAATATCTGTCACATACAGTAAGTGTTTTTTTTAAATTTTTTTTCGGGAGCCGGAGCCAAGATGGCGACAAGAACAAATCGTGTCTTAGGCGCTCTCTCATAAAACTCATAAGCTAAGGACTCTAACTAAATTTTCAAGAGACAGAACCCACAGAGGGACCCAGTGAGGCAGTTCTCCTACTCAAGGTAACCTGGAAAAGAGCAGAAAGGCTCTGCTCCCTGGGTTGGAGGCGCGGCCTGCCAAAGGGGTGACCCGCCAGAGCGAAAGAACTTCAGCCTCCTGGAGGCAGCCCTAGGGTGCTGGGAACAGAGGCTCACAGCAGCGGGGGAGTTTCCTGAGTTACAACCCGGGGAGCACCAGGCACAAATTGGGGGAACAGCTGGGGAACTCTGCCAGAGGGAGCTTGTGAAGCCCAACCCTCAGGGCACACAGAAAGCAGCCTGGCCAGCTCAGTGGAGTTTCAGGAAAAAGAAGCAGGTGGAGCAGGTTAAGCAGGAGCCCCCAGGGCATGAGCCCATTGAACCTAGGGAGGGGAGTGAAGAGAGAGAGAGACTGCTGAGCTCTGTCCTCTGGCCTTGGAACAGGACTCTGGGGCTCTGACTACATTCAGATCCTGATCGCAGTCTAGGCCCCCCATAGAGCAGCAGCCCCCCCCACCTCAGCCCCATAGCAGAGGGGGGCTCTTATGGTCATTCACAGACCAGTAGGGAGGACAGAGCTTCACACACTGAGACCCTTGTGGGAGTGTCCCAAAAGCTCAGGAAGCACCCCAAAACAGGCTCAGGCTAGGAAAATGAGCAAGCAGAGAAAAAAAGAAGAAGAATATTGAGAAATATTCTGCATATGAGCCCAAGAAGGATCAAAATACTCAGTCTGAAGATGAGGAAGCACAAGCTCCTGCATCTAAAGACTCCAAGAAAAACAGAAATTGGGCTCAGGCTATGACAGAGCAAAAAAAAGACTTTGAAAATCAAATGAGGGAGTTAGAAGAAAAACTGGGAAAAGAAAGGAGAGAGATGCAGGAAAAACATGAAAATGAAGTCAGCAGCCTAGTCAAGGAAATCCAAAAAAAATGCTGAAGAAAATAGCATGCTAAAAACCAGCTTAGGTCAAATGGATAAAACAGTTCCAAAAGTTATTGAGGAGAAGAATGCTTTAAAAAGCAAAATTGGCCAGATGGAAAAAGAGATAAGAAAACTCTCTGAGGAGAACAAATCCTTCAGACAAAGAATAGAATTCAGGGAGATTGATGAATTTACCAGAAATCAGGAACCAATACTTCAAAACCAAAAAAATGAAAAATTAGAAGAAAATGTGAAATATCTCATTGAAAAAAACAACTGATATGGAAAACAGACTTAGGAAAGATAATTTGAAAATTATTGGAATACCTGAAAGTCATGATCAGGAAAAGAGCCTTGACATCATTTTCAAAGAATTACTACAGGAAAATTGCCCTGATATTCTAGAAGCAGAGGGCAAAATAGAAATGGAGAGAATCCACCGATCCCCCTGAGAAAGAGATCCCAAAAAACCAACCCCTAGGAATATTATAGCCAAGTTCCAGAACTCCCAAGTCGAAGAGAAAATATTACAAGCAGCCAGAAGGACACAGTTCAAATATCATGGAGCTGCAGTCAGGATCACACAGGATTTAGCAGCAACTACATTGGAAGCTCGTAGGGCTTGGAATATAATATACAGGAAGGCAAAAGAGCTTAGAATGCAGCCGAGAATCAACTACCCAGCAAGGCTGAATGTCCTCCTCCAGGGGGAAAAAAAGATGGATTTTCAATAAATCAGGGGAATTTCAAATGTTCCTGTTGGAATGGCCAGAGCTCAACAGAAGGTCTGATCTTCAGATACAAGACTCAGGTGAAGTATAGAGATTGGAGGAGAGGGGGAAAATATGAGGGACTTGATGATGAACTGCATGTATTCCTGAATAGAAAAATGACACTGATAATACTCATATGAACCTTCTCAGTTAATAGAGCAGGTAGAGGGAGCTTTTATAGTTGAAGCACAAGAGAAAGCTGAATTTAAAGATAAAATATGGTGTAAAAATGGAGTCAATAGAAAAAAGGGAAATGTAATAGGAGAGAGAAAAAGGGGGGGGATAGGCCAAGATATTTCATATAATAAGATTTTTCTTTATTATAATGAGCTATTGCAATGATATGGAAGGGGGGAAGGCAAGGGGGAATGAGGGAATCTTCACTCTCATCAGAGGTGACTAGGAGAGGAAACAGCATATATACTCAATGGGGTATAGGCATCTGGAGTAAGAAGGAGAGGGGGGGGACGGGGGAAGGGGGGGATGTGAGTGATGGAGGAGAGGATGGACCATGGGGGGAGAGTGGTCAGATATAACACATTTTCTTTTTTAGGTTTTTTTTTTTTTTGCAAGGCAAATGGGGTTAAGTGTCTTTTTTACTTCTTGCAAGGGGCTGGGATTGGATGGCCTATACGGGACCATAGAGCCAGGTGGATGCTGGGCCGAAGCAGTGGTATGGCTCAGGGCCTCTTGGCCCCAGAGCCGGGGATCTGTCTGCTGTGCCACTCATCTACCCTACAGCAGAATCAGTGAAAGGAGAGAGAAAATATAGTACATGGTAGTAGAGAAATATGAAAGGAAGGAGTTGCAATCAGCAATGACAATGATGGAAAAATATGGAAGTAACTTTTGCCATGGACTTAACATAAAGAATGTGATCCACCCGGGACAGAGTTGTTGATGTTGGAACAAAGACTCAAACACATTTATTATTATTATTATTATTATTATTATTATTATTATTATTATTATTATTATTATTTGGGGGGGGTACAGGGGGCAAATGGGGCTGGGTGGCCTGCCTGGGGCCGCATAGCAGGGTGATCGTTGGGTGTCTGAGGCCGGATTTGGACCCAGGTGCTCCTGGCTCAAGGGCCAATGCTCTGTCCACCACCCAGCCACCCCTACTATTATTACTATTTTATTTTATTTTGGGTCTTTTTTTTCCTTTTTGGGGGGGGGGTTTTTGCAGGACAGTGGGGTTGGGATGGCTTGCATGTCACATGGCTGGGTGATTGTTGGGTGTACAGGGCCAGATGTGGGCTCGAGTGCTCATGGCTCCAGGGCTGGTGCTCCGTCCATTGTGGCACCTGGCCATACCTACAATTATTACTATTATTTTTTATTTTAATTTTTTCTCTCCCCTTTACTTTATTGCTCAAGCAAGTATATATTTATGACGGGGAAGGCGTATTTTATTTACTCTTAAACAAGAATATTTTATTAATGTAAAAAAATTATTTGTACAAAATGAGAATAAATATTAAATAAAAAATAAAAAAATAAATTCTTTAAGGCAATGGGGTTAAAGTGACTTGCCCAAGGTCACACAGCTGGAGTACTCAGGTACTCCTGACTCCAGGGCTGGTACTCCATCCATTGTACCACCTAGCTGCCCCTACAGTAAGTGTTTAATAGATACTTTTAGATTGATTAATAGTAAACTCCACCACACTTGAAGTTTTCAGGTGATTGGTGGTTCTTATCCTTCATTATTGAAGAAGACCAAAATGACATCATTATGTCTGAGACAAATTACACTGTGTCCAACTATGGCTGGTCAGCCCAATATGAGCTCAGAATGCTCTGCCACAGGTCAGGTACAAATAATCTATGTGAACACCTGGGGTGGATGCTCTAAACTTATGTATGTCTCATTTCCTTTGAGCTGCTTCAATTCTGCAGCACCCTCACTGATGAGGTCACACCTGTGCCAGTGTCTCCCATTCTGCACAATTAGTACCAAAGTTCTTAAGAGAAAACTAAGAGTATCCCAATATTGCTTTTTCTGACCTTGTGAGTGCTTGCCCTGTGTGAGTTCTCTAAAGAAGTCATTTTAGGGGCGGCTAGGTGGCATAGTGGATGAAGCACCAGCTTTGGAGTCAGGAGTACCTGGGTTCAAATCCAATCTCAGACATGTAATAATTACCCAGCTGTGTGGCCTTGGGCAAGCCACTTAACCCCATTTGCCTTGCAAAAAAAACCCCTTAAAAACATAAAAAAAAGAATAGTCATTTTATCAATCACTCCTGGCATTCTAACAACATGACCAGTCCATTGTAGTTGCACCTTCTGTTGGAATGCTAAGCAGTTTAGTTCGAGAAAGTACCTCAGTGTCTGGTATCTTCTCCGGCCAGGTGATCTTCAGAATCTTTCTAAGACAATTTAAATGGAAGCAATTCAGTTTCCTGGCATGACACTGGTAGATTGTCCAGGTTTCACAGGCATATAGCCATGAGGTCAGCACAACGTCTCTGTAGAATTTCATTTTGATGGTCAGTCCCAATACCTCTTCTCTCCCACACCTTTTGGAGGTTCCCAAATACTGAGCTATTTCTGGCATTGTGTGTGTCAGCCTCATTGTCAATGTGTACCTCCCTGGAAAGACCACTACCAAGGTAAGTGAATTTGTCCGCAGTACTCAAAACTTCTCCATTTTCTGTAATTGATGATTCCACATATGGATGGTGTGGTACTAGCTTATGTAGCACCTCTGTTTTCTTGATGTTAGTTGTTTGACCAATTAGCACAAGCAGCAGAGAATCCATCCATACTTTATTGCATCTCAGCTTCAAAGGCTGCACTGAGGCACAAATCATCTGTAAACAGAAGATCATGCACCAATACTTCCTCCAGTTTGACCTTTTCAAGTTGAAAAATGTGCCATCAGTGTGGTAGCTGATCTTGAGGTCATGTTTATCCTCAGTGAAGGCATTTGATAACATGGCTAAAAACATCATGTTAAAAATCATTGGAGCAAGGACACATCCTTGTTTCACTCCATTAGTGACTGGGAAATCTTGAGAGTATCATCTACCATCCAGAACCTAAGCATGCACACCATCATGAAACTGATGTACAATACTAATGAACTTCCCCCAGGTAACCATATTTTGACATAATTTTTCATAAACTCTCACAACTGATGGTGTCAAAGGCCTTGGATGGATCTACAAATGTATATAGATCTCTGCTCTGTTCCTGGCATTTTTCTTGGAATAGAAACACTATATCAACTATTCCTCAACCTTTTCTGAAGCCACATTGAACTCTCAGGAAGGTGACTATCTTCCAGGTTAAGGATCAGTCTATTGAGAAGGACTCTGGCAAGAATCTTACCAGCAATGACTAAAAGAGAAATATCCCTGTGATTGTCACAGAAAGTCTTCAGTAAAGCTTGAAAGATAACTGGTATGTTGTAGAGGAAATTTTTTTTTCACGTATGAATTAGTCTGAATAAGGTCGCCTCCAATGTTTTTATTTTAGATACCAATGCAGTTAAGTGGTATAATAGAATCCTTGGGAGAGTCAGGAAGACCTAAGTTCCAGCTTCAGACACTTCCTAATTATTATACCCTGGACAAGTTATTTAACCTGTCTGCCTCAGTTTCTTCAATTGTAAAATGAGAACCATAACAGCTTCTATGTCCCAGGGTTGTTTTGAAGTTCAAGTGAGATAAAGTGCTTAACATAGTGCCTAGCATTTAGGAAGTACTTGATAAATGCTTTTTTACCCTCCCCCACTCCTCCCTTTCCCTCCCCCTTCCTTCCCCTTTCCCTTCCCCTGCCCTTCCCCTCCCCTCCCCCTCCCTCCCTTCCTTCTTTCCTTCCCTTCTTCCCTCCCTCCCTCCCTCCCTCCCTCCCTCCCTTCCTTCCTTCCTTCCTTCCTTCCTTCCTTCCTTCCCCTTTCTTTCCATTCAAACTATTCTATGATTTTTGAGTTCTCAGTCCTTTATCTTCTCCCTAATTCAACTTCCATTTTTGTCAAGGTAGCATCATTCTAATCACTCAGCTTGCATTTTGCAATACTTGGAGACATATTTGCCCTCCCAGAGCCCAGCCAGGACAGACAAATACATTCTCAAGTAAATAATGCAGACTCTTAGAAAAAGGAAAATCTGAGTTACCTTACCAGTTTGATTCATTTTAACCTACTTTCAAAGGGCCATTGCATATACATGTTATTGAAACCTGGTGTGAATAAATTTTACTTGAATGTTATACATTAGCAATGGCCTTTAGAATGAGTATGACATAAACATTGTGGGAATAACATTTAATATTAATTTTTTCCCTTCATGAAGCTATTAATTCAAATTTTTTTTTAAATTAAGAACTGGGTAACTTTGACAGCTTCCTTTGACTTTATACATTTCAGAATAGAATTGGTCTTTTTTTAAAAACGAGATTTAGAGTTAGGTAGGTGTAGTTTTAGTTTCTGTTTGCCTGAGATTTTCTCTCTCCTTACCTCAACAATTTAGAATCTTTGGTTTCTGCCAAGGCCCAGTTTCTTTCCAGTTGTCAGTATTCTTTCTCTTTGAATATCAGCTTCTTGAGGCAGGATCTGTTTTTCATTTTTATCTTTATATTCCAAACATCTAGCACTGCATTTTCCACTTATCAGATATTTATTAAATGCTTGTTGAATTTTAATTTTTGTTTATTTTAGCAATCTCTTACACAAAATTGGTTGAGTATAAAAAGTCTGAATTTTTTTTTTTTAGTTTGGGAAAAGAAGAAAATAAGGCAGGATCAATCTGCTGAGAGAAGTATGGAGGTTTTTACATGTAGGCAGCATGTGTGTGTGTGATTATGATTGTGATTCCGGTTGCAATTGTGCTTCTTCTGGGGAGGTTTTCACTACAGAGAAAGAAATTAGTCAAGAAGAGGTGGTACCTATCCTTTCTCTGCCTTATTTATACTTATTTATACTTAATTGAATTTTAAAGATTCTGTTAAACAATAAATCTGCTGGTTTACTATAATGTTTCATAAATACTCATGATTGAAATTGAAGGAATGCCCTTCAATTGAAGAACAGTTGAACAAGTTATGGTATATAAATGTTATGGAGTGCTATTCTGCAAGAAATCATGAGTGGCCAGACTTTAGAAAAATCTGGAAAGACCTGCATGAACTGAAGCTGAGTGAAGTGAGCAGACCAAGAGAACATTGTACATTTTAACAGCAACCTTGTGAGATGATGAACTATGATGGATGCAGCTGCTCTTAGCAGATCAGTAATCAAGGACAATCCTGAGAGACCTGTTTTGGAAAATGTCATCCACAGCCAAAGGAAAAAAAAAACCACTATGAAGTCTGAATGCAGAAGAAAGCATTCTCTTTTCACTTTTTAAAACTTCTTTTATATTTTTTCTTTCCTTCTCATGGTATCCCCCCCCCAGTTCTAATTCCTCTTTCATAACATGGATAATATGGAAATATGTAAAACTCAATGGTACATGTACAATTTTTACCAGATTGCTTGCTGCTATAAGGAAGGGGAAGGGAATGAAGGACAGTAGAAAAATTGTAGAACTCATAAACTTGTAAATGGATGAATGTTGTAACATGTAATTGGAAAAATAAAATAAAATCAAAAAACAAAAATAAAGTCCCATGACTGGTCCTGTATTTCCTTATGTTGCCTGGTGTCCCTTTGCCTGTGGTGTGAGGATACAATGGAAACTAAAGAAGAGAGATGGATCTTTCATAGCTCAGGGCTGGGAGCTCAACTCCCAAACCATTGTTAGAAAAATTTTCTCTCTAACATGGGGCATAAGCACGAGCCATCAGCTACACTTCCAAATGCTGAATCACCATAAATATGGGCCATATTTTATAAATCCACTTTATAGACATGAATCAATGTTTCGCTTTTATTTGTCATTCTTCACAAGTTGATTCCTTTTAGGCTAAGAAAGACTCAGACATGATTAAGTACTAGGAACCTAAACAAAGAAGTTTTTTAAACAGATGGTAGAAGTTGGGAACTATATCTAACCTCTTCAGCCATGGTTAGTTAGCCAAAGTCACGAGGATTATTTCCAAGCAGTAACATCTGTGGTCACTGGAAACAAGGACTATAGTTATTATGGACATTTCTGGATACATGACAGGGTAGCACCTGATTATGAATGGATGCAACCCTAACTGGCCAATATTTTAGAAGGGAAATATTTGGAACCATTGCTGTGATTCTCATTGCCTCAGCTGAGAAAGGATTTTTTTTAATATTTTAAGGAAATGCCAGAATCATGTGTGACATCTGGATGTCAGCTGTGGCCTAACATGAGATTCATATAATATTCTCCTGAAGGAGAAAGGGAAGTTATGTTCATGCCTTCCATCTCTAATGTGGGTCACAAAAGTCTAACATAAAAGCTGACAAAATCAGGAGACACACCTCAGTCAGGGCTATACTTTTCCTTTATTCTCCCTTTGTTTTGCCTCAAATTCCCCTTGGAATGTTCTTTGAAATTCTTACTTACCTTTAGTCTATTTTCTTTAATCTTCTGTTATCTCTTACTTACCAGGCCATTTCTTCCAAAGGTCTGAGAAAAGTGTATTTAGTGTGTGTAGTTTTTTTTTTTTTAAGTAGGAAAAACAGTGAATAGAAGACACCTGTACTAAAGGATGTTGTTTAAAGATGTCACCTGAATCTTGATAGCAGATGTAAGAAGAATCTAGGACTATGATTTTATCTGTGGACATATGAGACAGAATTAATTTTGATTGGACAAACATCTTAAATTGTTTACTATGCTAAGGTTTGTGATTTCATCTTTGTAGGAGGTTCCCAGTGTTGAAATTTCATCCACCAACCAATTAATCAATCAACAAGTGTTGATTAAACACCTAGCATCTGTCTATTATGTTAAGGCCTGTAATTTCATTATTCTAGAGAATTCAGAGTGTTTAAATTCCATCTAACAACCAATTAATCAATCAACAAATGTCAATTAAACACCTATTATCAATCAACAAGTGCTTATTAAGATACATGACAGGCCTTGAATTAGGTGCTGGGAATACAAAAATGAAAGTGAAAAAAGCCATTTCCTTAAAGTATTTCTATCTGGCTAGGGAAGAGAATATGTACATATGCTTATACATGATGATTTGGAGGGTATGTGTGAAGGAGGGAGTCATTTAACAGTTGAGGTATTGTGGAGAAGGTAAAATGTGAGCTAAACTTTGATGAAATCTAGGGATTCTAGGAGTCAATGGGGAAGAGAGAGAGGGAATTTAGAGTATAGAGTACAGCCTCTATAAAGGGATAGAAATAGGATATAGCGTTTCATGTATTAGGAAAATCAATTTAGCTGAACTGTTGTATATATGGAAGTAATTAATGTATAATAATAAGCCGAGAAAGGTAGGCTAGTGATGGTTTGAGAACTTTAGATGCCAAATGGAGTTTATAGTTGATTCTAGATGTATAGCTATTGGAGTTTTTTGAGTAGGATGAAGGACGTGTTTAAAATGTGTTCCTGGAAAATTACTGGGGATACTATAGGTAACAGACTGGAATGAGGATACATTTGAAGCAGTGAAACTAATTAGGAGTTATTTACAGAGTCCAGAGAAGGAGGGGATAAAGGACTCACCTATGATGGTAGTTATATGAGTGGAGAATATCAAAATTTTAAAAATGTCACTGAGAGATTAAATAATTTGCCCATGGTCTACTAGCTAGTATGTATCAGACATAGGGTCTTCTGGACTCCTGTGTAAATACGTTTATCCACCACAGCTTACTGGTAATAATAGATTATCCCTTCTCTCCAAATAATAAAGAATTTTGAGGTGAAGTGAAACAATCATCACCCATAGTAGACAATGATATTTGTCTTTCTTTCTCAAAGAAGATGATGAAGGAAGTGATGCCATAACATGCACGTGAACTGGATTTGAGTGAAGAAAGTCTGTGCAAAGTCATCAGCCTCACTTTCTCCATCTGGCTAATTATGTCTTGGGCCAGATACAGTATAATAATTATATTGGAGTTAGAGAATATGATTTCAAAAACCTAGCTTTTCCATACCTATGTGACACATGGCAAGTCACTTTCACATCTCTGGATCTCTATTTCCTCATTGTTAAAGATTAATAGCACAGTGGAAAGAGCACTGGTCTAAAAGTCAGAAAGACAGGAGTTCAAATCCAGCTCTTAACATTTAATAGTTGTATGTCCTTAACACTGATTGCTTCACATCCAGCGCCATCTCCAGTCATCTTGATTCATATCTGGCCACTTTACCCACATAACTCTGGAGGAGAAAAGGAGGCTTGTGACTTAGCACAGCACTTCTTCACTCAAATCTAATTCATGGGCTTGTCATGATATCACCTCTCTGATGTCATAGTCTTCTTTGAGAATGAAGGTCAAACTTCATCATCATCAAAATGGATAATGGATTAAAAGAACTCTAACATCCCTTGCAATCAGAAAGCTAGGATCTAATATAAATAGAACATGTGATCATAGACTTAGAGTTCTTCTAGTACAGCTCCCTCATTTTTCAAAAGGGGAACAAGAACCCCAAAGACTAAGTGACTTAATCAGTATCATATGAGTAATAACAGCAGAGCTATAAATGAACTTTGACTCTAAATCTAGTTCCTAATACCACATTGTCCCTTGTGTATACACATTGGAGTAAATACAAAGAAGTGGGGGATAGGGACAAGAGAGATCAGACAGACATGGTACTTTAAAATTTTTTGAGCAGTAGCAATTAAGAAAATTTCTTGGGGGCAGCTAGATGATACAGTGGATAGAGCACTGGCCCTGGACTCAGGAGGATCTGGGGTCAAATCCAGCCCCAGACACTTGCTTAGCTATGTGAACTTGGGCAAGTCACTTAACCCTATCGCCCCTTAAATCAAAAAAAAAATTTTTTAAAGAAGATTTCCGGGCAGCTAGGTGGCACAGTGGATAAAGCACCGGCCCTGGAGTCAGGAGTACCTGGGTTCAAATCCCCAATTGCCTTGCAAAAAAACCTAAAACAATAAAAAAATTAAAAAAATAAAAGAAGATTTCTCAGAAGATATAAGCTAAGCTGAGTCTAGGAGGGAATATCAAATTTCTGTAAAAAAGAGATAAAGAGGGAATATATGAGGAATGACTTGTTTGAGCAAATTGATGTGTATGAACAAATTGATGTGAGAGCAAGTAAATCAAATTCAAGCTTGGCTATAATGTAGAGTCTCTGTATATAGTATGAGATTGGTTGGAAAGTTAGATTGGAGTAATATGACTAAATTTTAAAGGTAAGAGCTCTCCTAAGTCATCTATTACAATTGTATTTGAGGGAATTGGAGTTTAGATCTCAATAAACTTGATTGACACGAGTTTTCACAGCTAGTCAGTGGCAGAACACGGCCTAGAAACCTGACTTTTAATCCACTGTTCCATTCCCTATACCATATTGATATTAGTAAGGGATGTGATTTAACTTCACTAGAGACAGTGAAGGTTTTCATTACCAAAGTAAAGCAAAGAGCCAATGTGAATGTATAAATAACTAGTGCCATCTACCACCTCTGTCCTCCTTTTAGTTGCTGTTGTTGTAATTCTTCTTTTTTTTCCTCTACATTTCATGATGGTCTTAGTAACCACATCATTCTATTTTTTTTCCAAGAGGCACAAAATAGTTAAGGCAGAAATGAAAAAAGAAATTGAAATTATTTCTTATGGCTAAAGGCAACTGGGTATGGATTGAGCTGGGTTTGGATTCAGGAAGATCTGAATTTAAAACCTATTTTGAACATTTACTAGCTGTGTGAACCTGGGAAAGTTCTTTTTTTTTTAATTATTTTTTTAATTTTAGAATTTTCCCCCCAATCTCTCTTCCCTTCCCCCACCCCCACAGAAGGCAATCTGATAGTCTTTACATTATTTCCATGCTATACATTAATCAAAATTGAATATGTTGAGAGAGAAATCATAACCTTAAGGAAAAAATAAAAGAAATAGCAAAATTACATAATAAGATAACTTTTTTTTAAAAAAAATTAAAGGTAATAGTCTTTGGTCTTTGTTCAAACTCCACAATTCCCTCCTTGGATACAGATGGTATTCTCCATCACGATACCCCAAAATTGTCCCTGATTGTTGCCCTGATGAAATGAGCAAGTTCATCAAGATGGATCATCAACCCCATGTTGCTATTAGGGTGTACAACATTATTCTGGTTCTACTCATCTTGCTCAGCATCAGTTCATGCAAATCCTTCTAGGTTTCTCTGAATTTCCATCCCTCCCAATTTCTAATAGAACAATAGTGTTCCATAATATACATTTACTGCAATTTGTTCAGCCATTCTCTAATTGATAGACATTCACTCAATTTCCAATTTTTTGCCACCACAAACAGGGCTGCTACGAATATTTTTGTACAAGTGATGCTCTTTTCCCTTTTTCATGATCTCTTCAGGGCAAGTTCTTAACCTCTATATGCCTTGGCTTCCTAAACTGTAAACTGGGGATGATAATATCCTACACAGTTGTTCTGAGGATCAAATAAGGTGATATTCAGAAAATGTTTAGCACAATGTCATATATGTAGGTAGTTAATAAAATCTTGTTTCCTTCCTTTCTTGTGGGTAAGGAAAGCAGGCACTGGGTTCCTGATGTCTAATGTCCAAGAAGCATGAAATCACTTATAGAGGGATTCCAATTTGAATTGCACAGAAATTGTCTACTCAACACAAGAAATACTAAAAAATGATTTGTAGAAAGTTTAGAGAATCATAGGATCAAATATTTAAACCTGTTGTTTCTCCATTTTTCCAAGGAGTACCAATGACATCATGGGGTGATGTCTTGATTCAGGGAGTGTATTGGATATAAATGAGGCAGTGTTGCCCAAAGTCATAATCTTCTCTTTCCCCTGGTCTTCAAAGTCCAGTGGCAAAATAAAAGTCCAGATGGTCCTAGATGCAGTGAATGAATTTGGCATCTTTGATTCTCACTAAATGCTCCATTGTTCCTGCTTTAGGTCCCTTCATATTCTTATCTGCCTATTCCACTAGGGAAAGTCTTCACATACTTGGGGTAGACATCCCCCTAATTCACTGACAGGTATGAGGCCTTTTGGTTACCTCCAAACTGGTTTAGTCTATTAGTGGAGATTATATTACTAGAGTATGGCCACTGTATATGCTATGGCTTCTTAGAGCCACAGGTTAAAGTTGGGTGACAAGTGACACCAAAAGTAGATAAAGTGGTCCTAAAACAAAGCCCAGCAAGCCCTCATAAAAGAGGTGCCAGTCTTCCCTGAAGATTCCACAATCCTCATTTAGATCTAGAAAGGGCTTTAAAAATTATTTAATCCCCACTATCACTACCAGTTTTCAAATGAGGAAGCAGGCTTATTGAGGTAAAGTGACTTGCTTAAGGACACAGGTAAGTAATGGCAGCTCTGAAATGTAAATCCATTAACTCTGACTGCAGTAACTCTGACAGTATCTTTTCTACTGTAATGTTGCCTCCCAAGTTGTACTTCATTTCAGAAGCTTCTATTCAACTAAGCTAGGAATAATACAGAACACAAAAAAACCAACTTTAAGTTATCCACAATACTTTTTAAATGTTTGTACAAGAAAAAGAAAACCTGTCAAAAGTCTTTTACAAGGGGCGGCTAGGTGGCACAGTGAATAGAGCACCTGCCTTGGAGTCAGGATACCTGGGTTCAAGTTCTGTCTCAGACACTTAATAATTACCTAGCTGTGTGGCCTTGGGCAAGCCACTTAACCCCATTGCCTTGAAAAATCTAAAAAAAAAAAAAAGTATTTTACATAAAAATCAGGTCAGAAAAAATCTCCAGGGGTGGCTGGGTGGCACAGTGGAAAAAGCACCAGCCCTGGAGTCAGTAGTACCTGGGTTCAAATCCAGTCTCAGACACTTAATAATTACCTAGCTGTGTGGCCTTGGGCAAGACACTTAACCCCGTTTGCCTTGCAAAAAAAAAAAAAACCCTAAAAAAAAGAAAAAAAAAGAAAAAATCTCCAGGTACTTCCTGAGGGTAGGGAGGGGGTAGAGAGCTTGCCCAGAGGGGTCATTTGATATGTAAATCAATGATGAAGATTAAGTAAAGACGGTGTTAAGATGCTAAATTGCCAAATCACTATAAAGAAATTCCATGTAAATATTTTACTGGATGAGTAAAGTAATATTGGGGGTAGTGTGTATTATTTCAAAGGGTAGAAGGACAGTATTGGTTGAGAAATTTATTGTGATTGTTAATGGGGCAAAAACCTACTGGGATAGTAATGGGGGAATTGTAGAAAAATTGGTTACCTATGAATCATGGCTAGAGTTGTTTATTGACTCAGGTAATCTGAAAAGAAATTTGGAACTAAGCAAAAAAGTTTCTGTGCTGTATATACTCACTAGTGATCTACAGTAAGCTCTAAGATTGGTATGTATTCATGTGGGGAAAGAATCCCAAGAGAGAAATTACAGTAAATGTGTCACAGGGCTAGCAGAGATAGAGAGTTCCACATTTGTTACAAGGATTGGGAGCAAAGACCAAAAAGTGGAGTCAGAGGGGTGGCTAGGTGGCGCAATGGATAAAGCACCGGCCCTGGAGTCAGGAGTACCCGGGTTCAAATCTGGTCTCAGAATCTTAATAATTACCTAGCTGTGTAACCTTGGGCAAGCCACTTAACCCCATTGCCTAGCAAAAACCTAAAAAAAAAAAAAAAAAAAAAAAAAAAAAAGTGGAGTCAGAATGACAGAAGTGTTACTATAATTCTCATATTAGAAAAAGGAACATGACTCAGCTAAAAGCTTAGGAACAAGGTCATTTTGAATGATAACTAAAAGTTACAAATCAGGGAGGGTGGGAGGAGAAATCAATAAAAAATGAAAACGGAAGGGAAAGTGAGAAGAGAAATTCTTTGGATGTGGACATCACATATAGTGATTAAGCAATGTTCTAGAAAAGGGGATGATATGAAAGGATTATCGAAGGTCTCCCAGCCCACACTCTCCTATTTTACAGATGAGGAAATTGAGGTTAGACTTCAGAGAATAGATAATGAAGCATGTCACAGATTTTTGCAAGACAGGTGATAGACTAGAAGTGCTTAATGAAATATAAGATTTCCCACATCACCAAGAAATTGATTTGTTTTATTTGATTATGATTATTTTTTACAAGGAAGTGTGTGTGTGTGTGTGTGTGTGTAGGAGTCTGGGGACAAGGGATGGGCAAGTTAATAGGTAGTGTTAGCAATGCCAAAAATATCAATAAAATGATTTCTCATGCATAGAAGAAAACAAAAAAGTACAGGAGATACAAGTAGAGCAATTTTATTACTATCTCATTGAATTTAATATAAAAATTTTAAATTACATATATTTAGTTTATATATAATCCTTGTTCTTTGTATAGACATGTTTGTTTTTACTGATGAATATTAAATTCACAATAAAAATAAAATTTATTTAAAAGATTCTATGGGGTAATTGAATCAATGTAGAAACTAGGGTTAAACTCATGAGTATATGTAAGGGTGAATATCTATGTGATTTTGCAAAGTCTGTGAGCTTAATTAGGATTGTGAGTCAATAATACAGTAAGTTTTTAATGTGTATTTTTAAGAATGAGATGGGACTAAATAAAGAAAGTTACCGACGAGACAAGGATTACAGTTGAGAATGAGAGGAGAAACTAAATTTAACAATTACAGTTTTGAATATTAATAGATTAAAATCACCTGTAAAAAGAATATAGATTACAGAATGGTTAAAATTATAGAACTGAACCACAAGGTAACTACAGGAAATATACCTAAGGCAAAAAGAAATGGAAAGACAGTAACCCTGCCCAGATCTCTCCAAGGAGAGGCTCAAAGACTTCATCTAAGTCCAGTGGAGAGTGACAGATGGTGGATCACTTTTTTAAAACCCACTGATGTGGGAGGAAAATTCTAGCCATAGACCATCCCAGAAGTATCTTCAAAGTCTATGGGGATAGGAACTCAGTAGAAGATAACAATCCCAGAGAATTTCAGATCTGATCAGTAATATACCAAAAGCTAAGAACACAGTGGTGAAAGACCCTAGGCAAAGGTGAACCTGAGCAGTCCTCAAAACTTGTGACAGGAGCCTAGCCTATAAAAGATTTCCCTGGGGAGCTAGGTGGTGCAGTGAGTAGAGCACTGGCCCTGGAGTCAGGAGGACTTGAGTTCAAATTCTATCTCAGATACTTAATCACTACCTAGCTATATGACCTTGGGCAAGTTACTTAACCCCATTACCTTGCCAAAAAAAAAAAAGATTTCCCCTAGTCCTTTTCCTAATATCAGGGGATCCTGTGGCAAAAGGGAGTTTTCAAGCAGAGTCTAGTAAAGAAGAAGCCCTCAAGTGTCTTGAAGGAAGTGCCTAGTCTGGATCATCATCCTGAGGAACAGTTAGGTTCTGCTTTATACCATTCAATTATGGAGCTTGACTCAAACACAGGTCCTCAACCTAGATGTTGAGGTAGAAGCAGCAAACAAGCCAAGAAAGAATACAAATACCATGAAAGTATATCTTACCTTGAGAGATTCTCAGGGGGAAACCCAATCAATCCAAAGGGGAAAAAAAACTGTTTTGGCCACAAAGACTATGAGTGCCAGGAAGAAATGAAATCAGAGTAAATAAAGTAGAGTTGATTTGCTAGAAAAGATGATGGAAAAATCTCATTCAAAGAGTGAATACCCTGAAAATTATAACAGGCCAAATAGAAAACAATGTCACAATTAAAATATATGAAAAGAAACCAAAAGATTGAAAACCAAGAAGAAAATTCAAGAAATATCATTAAAAAATGACTTAGTAGGGGTGGCTAGATGGTGCAGTGGAAAGAGCACCGGCTCTGGAGTCAGGAGTACCTGAGTTCAAATTTGGCCTCAGACACTTAATAATTACCTAGCTGTGTGACTTTAGGCAAGCCACTTAACCCCATTGCCTTTCAAAAAAAAAAAACCCTAAAAAAATGACAGTAAACAGGACAAGGAGAGATAATCTAAAAAATATCATGCTATCTGTAAATTGTGACCAAAAAAGAAGTCAATTACCATATTTCAAGGAATTATAAATGAGAATTTACCATTACCATCTTAGGAAGAGAGGTCATATTAAAAATAATATCTACCAATCACCATCTAAAAGAAAAACTCATTGAAAACTACGGAAACATCATAAGCAAAATCCAAAGATTTGAAGTCAAAGGGAAAAAAATGCTACAAGCAGAGCAGCTTAAAAAAATGTTAAGGGGCCACAATAAAAATCACATGACATTTGGTAGCTGCTGAATTAAAGGAGAGGAAAAATAAGAGTTTAATAAAATTGAAAGAACACCAACCCCAACAACTCCAAAATATTTAATTGTTAATAAAACTATGATCTGTGTTTTCTTTTTCCTTTGGTGGGAAAAAACAAAATAAAGTTATTATAATTTTAAAGAGATAAATATTCCTCTCCCCTTTACTTTATCGCTCAAGCGAGTCTATATTTTTTTGGGGGAGGGGGTATTTTGTTTACTCTTAAACAAGAATATTTTATTAATGTATAAAAAACATTTGTACAAAATGAGAATAAATAAATATTAAATTAAAAAAACAAAACAAAAAAGAGGTAAATGAAAACTAAATTGTTCTTATCAAAAATGAAAAATAATTCAGACAAATTGAAAAATAAAGGAAATATCTGAAAATATTTTGCCCAGTTATATGTTAACAAAACTGATAACTGAAAGGAAATGGATTGTATATGTCTAGCATTATTAAATACCCAGATTAACAAAAGAAGGAATAGATTGCTTAAATAATCAATACCAGCAATAACACTCCATAATCAGATGTATTTACAAGTGAGAAATATCAAACATTCAAAGAATAATTAATTACAATGGTGCTTAAACCATTTGAAAAAGATAGGAAAGGAAACCACCCTCTTGATCTCTTTCTATGATACAAATATATTTGATACCTAAAGAAGGGAGAAACAAAGCTGAGAGAGAAAATAAATGAACACTGATGCAAAAATAATATTGGCAAATAGGTCACAACAGCAAATTAGGAAGATTGTACTGTATGACAAGATTGGATTTGCCAGGGTTGTAGGATTGGTTCAACATAAGGGAGACATATTGAAAAGTCTTTTTGACAAACCCCTACACTTATTTTTGTTAAAATGTCATAAACATAGAAATAAATGGGCATTTTTAATATAGCAAATATGTACATAAATCCAAAAACAAATATTATATGTAATAGAGAAAATTTACATGCTTTACAAATATAAGAAAAAGGATAAAGCAATGATATCCATTATTACTACTACTATATAACACAATTCTAGAAATGCTGACTATAGCAAGACCAGAAAGAGAAATCTAGTAAAAGAACATAGATAAAAAGAAAGCAAAATTGTTGCCTTTTGCAGATAACATGATAATTTACTTAGAAAATCATACTCAAATAAATATCAACTAAAGAATATATTCAGTAAAATTTTCAGGATAGAAAATAAATCCCCCCAAATCAGTACTCCTGTATGTTAACTACAAAACCAAACAGAAAGAGATAAGAGAAATTCCATTCAAAGAAATATTTGTGATTTTATAGATCAAGACATAACCAGGAATTATGAAAATCCAACTAAAAACACTTTTTGCAGCAATAAAAGTGAACTTAAGTTAATTGCCCAAGGATAGGTAAAACCAATATAACAAAAATGAAAGAGCTACTTAAATTAATTTACTTATTCAGTGCTCTTTCCATCAAACTATCAAAGGATTATTTTATAGAGCCAGGCAAAAAAAAATACATCTAAATAATAAGACAACAAGAATCTCAATAAAGCAATGAAAAATGGAAAAGAAAGGGGACTTACCATTATCAGATCTTAATCTGAGGTTTTAAGAAATCAACATGGGGCAGCTAGGTGGCTCAGTGGATAAAGCACCAGCCCTGAAGTCAAGAGTACCTGAGTTCAAATCCGGCCTCAGACACTTAATAATTGCCTTGCTGTGTGGCCTTGAGCAAGCCACTTAACCCCATTTGCCTTGCAAAAACCTAAAAAAAAAAAAAAATCAACATCAAAATGATTTGGTACTGTTTAAAAAACAGGTTGATTAGTGAAACAGATTAGGTACACAACATTCTGAAGCAAAAAAATAGTAGCAAATCCAACACAAGATAAACTCAAAGATCCCTAAATCACTAAACATTCATATCCTTTAATCAAGAAAAACCATTAGTAGACCTATATATCAAAGAGATCAAAAAAGAAAAAAGGATCCATGTGTACAAAAATAGCAGCTCTTTTAATAGTAGCCAAAACAAACAAACAAACTTGGAAACTAAGGTGATGACTTGTTGTTGTTGTTGTTGTTCAGTTGTGTCCAACTTTTTGTGACACTATTTAGGATTTTTAAATTTATTTTGGGGGCAAATATTGGTGTGGTTTGCCATTTTTCTTCTCCAGTTCATTTCAAAGATGAGGAAATTGAGGCAAATAGGATTAAGTGACTTGTCCAGGATGATACAGCTAGTAATTATGTGAAAACAAATTTGAACTCAGGAAAATGAGTCTTCCTGACTCTAGGCCTGGCACTCTACCACTGTGCCAAGTTGTCTACTTATTGAGGAATGACTAAACAAATTATAGTATAGGCAGCTAGATAGCACAGAAGACAGAGTATTGAATGTAAGAATAAGGAAACTGAGTTTAAAAAAATGACTTCAGACACTAGCTGAGTGACCCTGGTCAAGAAATTTAACCTCTTTCTGTTTCAGCTCAATTGTAATTGATAAAAATAATGTTCGCCTTTTTCTTTTCCTTCTTTCCTTCCTTCCTTCCTTCCTTCGTTCCTTCCTTCCTTCCTTCCTTCCTTCCTTCTTTCTTTCCTTCCTTCCTTCCTTTCTCAATCAAGTGCATATCAAAGATGAGTTAGAAAATGACAGACTTAAAAGTTGCAAAAACAAAGAGAAACAATTAGTAAATAAATAGTTTATTTTATAAAAATAAGAAAGTATTCAAACATTAGTTCTTTCTATTCTGTGGACAATTAGAAAATTGCTTTGTCAGCTCAAAGTTCAAGGTTCTTCAATGTTGAGTCACTTATGACTCTGGAGTCCTCAGAAGTTTCCAGGGGAACTCTACTAAAGACTCCCTGGGATAGCTCCTATAAATCCATTCCTGTACATATTTCAATCTTGAATACAGAAAGAAAAATAAGATGTTATAGAATTGAGCTATATGGTTGGAAAGATAGATTCTAAAGCTATATGGAGAAAATGAATGGATTTATTAGAGAATTTACTTTTTATTTAAATGAACATGAAACTGCAAAAATTGATCATACTCTAAATCATGGAGAAAATCTAAATCATGAAAAGTAGAATTTTTAAATAAAATGTTTATAGGTCATTACACAATTATAACAATTATCAATATGGGAAATATGAATGAACAAAAATAGAGGACTAAATGGAGAATGAAAATGATTTTTAAATAATTGCGTCAGAGACCAGATTGCTAGAAAATATCACAATCATTTCAAATATAATAAATATATTTATTGTAATGTTTTCAAAGTTATGAGATACAGCAGAAAAATTATTAAAGAATATTATACACTAAATTATATTCCAACAAAATTTAGTATACAAAAGAATCAATATTTACAAAAACATAAATATAAGAAAAATTGAATAAATCATCAATAAGTTGCCCAACTAAAACAATTAGAACCAGATATATTCATGGGTAAATTTTGTGAGACTTAAAAAAAAGCATTTCAATAGTAAATAAATAATTTTTGAAAATGAAGGAAGACAAGGTTATAAAATCTTCTTAACTTGAGAAAGAATAAGAGGAGGGCATAGGGAGGGTAATGAATTAGAGGGTAAGGGAATAGCATAAGAGGATATGTAGAAGGGTGTGTAGATCAATGGATAGTGGGGTATAGAAGGTGTGTAAGGGAGGATTCTTTGAAGGGCAGTTGAATAAAGAAAAGGTGGGCAAGGTAGCAAATAGAAGTAGAGTAGAGGAGATGAGAAGGGGACTGTTATGAAAAATGAGAGATACACATAAACCAAATATATATATAAATATGTTTATAAGTGAATATATGTATGTATATATATATATATATATATATATATATATATATATATATATATATAAACATGGGACACACTCTTCAACCAATGCACACATTGATTTAGTTTCATCATAGAAAATAGGTACAGACTTAAAGAAATAAGAGGGGGATACACATATGTCCATAGTAAATCACTTTGGACCCTAATCTTTGCTTTTCTTTGTCTCCCTCAGGAATAATCTTTACAACAATTTGATGAATGATGGGACTTTTCCTTTCCTGGGCTGAACACAATGTTAAATTCTTTCAGCAAAACAGAAACTCTAAGTCTGGGACCTTTAGAACTTTTCCAGGTTTGCTTCCTTAGTGGACTCTTAGGATATGTTATGCTATTTTAGCAAAAGTTACCAAAGATTATTAAGAGTGTTGAATACAAAATCAAGTAATATGAATTTTATTGAGTAGGTAACTTGTATGATTGAAAATATTATTATTATTATTACTATTAATAGATCAATGATAGCATTATCAGAATTTAATCTAAAAAAGTATATAGAAATATTATAAAATAATATATAGAAAGAAATGAAACAGACTATTAATATTTTCATTTTATACTACATAAATCCATCCCATTTTTCTCTATGATATCCACAGTGCTCTGAAACACAGACCCCTTACTTCCCAACTTTCATCTCTGACTCGGGAAATAGCAATTAAAGTAATATTATTACCAATGCTTCTGGAAAGGTCATTAAATAATTTCCTTTCCCTTCTCTGTGCAAAGTTCTGAGTACAAAATAGTTAGGAGGAACTTGAAGTAGCCTCTGATGCTTGGCAGACCCCAACAGAACTCAATCAAATCAAATTGAAGTATTGGAGTGTCTTCAGTGCATATCTTTGCTGAACATCCTTTTTGTGCTATGGATAAGTAAATCTTTTGTTGACTATTGAATGATCTGTGAATCACTTATTTTGTTCTAGTATTGAATCCAAACTAGCAATGACCTTGTCTGAGATAGGACCAGCACATAGCAAAGTACTTAATAAATTTTTTCTGAATTAAATTAAATTTCTGTATATTTTATTTATTGTGAAAGTCAAAATTTAGGTACTTGATACAGATTTATCTATAGCTCTCACTCTTATAGGTTCTTCTATGCAACCTCAACTAGTCTATCAGGTCAATCTGTTAGTGGTTAGAGCAGTATAACCACAGTAAGACCCATTAGGCATGATTCCCATGCAATTTTCTGCAAATTTCCTCTGGAGAGAAGGTGAGAACAATATTCTCTCTCTCTCTACCAATTAATCTGAAGAAAAAGTCCAAGATCTCCATTAAGTTGCCCAAGGCATAGTGGCCTAGATTTAACATCATTTGCTGAAATAGTCCAGTAAAGTGAAGAATATACTCCCAACAACGAACTAATGCCACTCTTCCCTACCCACTCCAGCAACTACAATCTTTGCCAAATTCTTTCATTCAATCACTTATTACATGCTAGATGTTGTACAATGTGCTAGGAATACAAAGACAAAGAATGAAGCAAACCCTTCTTAAAAAGGAACTTATTGGGGCGGCTAGGTGGCACAGTGGATATTGGAGTCAGGAGTACCTGAGTTCAAATCCGGCCCTCAGACACTTAATAATTACCTAGCTTTGTGGCCTTGGGCAAGCCACTTAACCCCATTGCCTTGAAAAATCTTAAAAAAAAAAAGGAACTTATTTTCTAATGAGGAGGGTGATGAGCACATAAGTAAGTATATACAAAATACATAAAAAGTGAATAAATATAGATCAATATGAAGGAATTAAATAAAAGGTCATTTGGGAGAGAGGGCACCAGTAGCTGAGGGCATCAGAAAACTTTCATGCAAGAGGTGATGCTTGAGGAAGGAAAGGATTTCATGAAGCAAATAAGAGTAAGGAATGAATTCTAAGTAGGGAGATGACCAGTACAAAAGGAAATGGGGTGTAATCAAAAGGGAACCAGATCTCATTGAGAATGAGCTAAGAAAAAGCAATCTTGGGTAGACTTCAATAGCATGGAAGTGAAAGAAGACTGATTATAAAGGCATGAAAAGTGAATGGATGGTGAGGGAGAAGCAGCAACAAATTTAGAATATTCTTTCTAGAAGTTTGGCAATAAAAGGGAGAAAAAAGATGGAATCATAGCTCAGTGGGTATCAGGGTTAAGAAAAGGTGCTTGTGGACTTCCAGGATGGAGTCAAAATGATGGCATGAAGTTAGCATATTCCTGGAACTTTTAGCTTTTCAATTTTTTTTTTTTTTGCAAGGCAATGTGGTTAAGTGTCTTGCCCAAGGCCACACAACTAGGTAATTATTAAATATGGGTACTCTTGACTCCAAGGCTGGTGCTCTATTCACTGTGCCATCTAGCTGCCCCCCTAATTCAATTTTAAATGAAGTCTCTACACAGATACTTAAAGCTACAGATCCCACCAAAAAAAAAAAAGAGCAAAAACAACTGACAATATGGAGAATCTTCAGTAAAGGTCTTTCTTCTGAGGGTTAAGGGGAAGTATAGCCTAGCCTAGGTGTGAGAGTGGCAAAGCATTGGGAGGCTCTTGACCACAGTGCAGTCCAGGTGCTGGCAGCTGGACAGTGGCCAAGGTTCTGGCTTGGCTAAGTAGCAGGCGAGCAGGGAGGATCCCAAACCCAGACAAAGTCTGAGCCCTGGGAGCACTGGGGCAACAGACAGGACTGGATTGGGAATAAATCACTATACAGGTAAAACCTAAGCAAAAAAGGAAGAAACATTGCATAGGCAATGCCTGGGCTGCATAGGCAACATCTTAGCAAGTGATAAGCCAGGGACAAGATCCTAGCCTCAGCACAAAAATCTTGGCACTATGCTCCCTGTACCCCAGGAACAGAGCTCTACTATCAAAATAAGCAACCCCCCCCACTAACCATAGAAAGCAGCAATTCAAATAGAGATGATAAAAATGCCATTTCAGAAGAAGAAAGCATTGACAAATTCTCTACAAGAGAAGCCTCAAAGAGTTAATAGATTGGACTAAAATCTAAAACTTCATGGAAGAGTTTAAAAAATAGATTAAAACCAAAGAAGAGAGAAAAAATGGAAAAAAGAAATGAGAAACATGCTGAGGAATTATGAAAAATTGACTGTAGAAATCAACTTCTTTAAAATTATCAACTGGAAAAAAGAATATAACTCATCAGAAAGTAAAATTAATCAACTGGAAAAGGAAACACAAAAACTAACTGAAGAAAACAAAACTCTAAAAATTAGAATTGGACATTTGTAAACTAATGACTCTATGGAACACCAAGATTCCATCAAATAAAATCAAAAGACTGAAAAATAGAAGAAAATGTAAAATACCTTTAAGGAAAAGTAAGTGACCTGGAAAATAGATCCAAAAGAGATAATTATTGGACTACTGAAAGTCTAGATAAAAAAAATAGCCTGGGAAATATCTTTCAGGGAATTATCATGGAAAACTCCTAAAATTGAGGATTATATATTACAAAAATATATATTATATATGCAATATATACATATATAAATATATCGATTTGTCTCTGTCTCTCTGTCTCTGTCTCTGACTGTCTTTATCTGTCTCTCTGTCTCTCCTCTCTTACTCTCATTCTCTGTAATGTGTTTATAGCCAAAGGAGAAAAAAATCCATCAACTATAAAGGCAAGATATGTAATTGTATATACTCTAGTAAAATTACACAAAATGTTAAATGCTTCAGGTGGACAATAAATAAAGAGAATTGCTATTGCTTCTAGCATAAGGCATAATGGTATAGTGGAATTAACACTGGAAAAAGACTCAGAAGGGACAACTGGGTGCCCCTAGACTTTCAGTGGTTAGAGTACCAGGCTTGGATGATCATCCTAAATTCAATTTGGGCTGCAGGCACTTAGTATCTGTGCGACCTGGACAAATCATTTAACCCGGTTTGCCTAATTTCTTCATCTGAAAAATGAGCTGGAGAAGAAAATGGCAAACCATTGCAGTAGCTCGGCCAAGAAACTCCCAAATGGGGTCACAAAGAATTGAACATAACGAAAAATGACAAAAACAAAACAAAACAAGGAACCAGAAGATCTGAATTCAAATTCAAATTCTGGCTATGCCACTTACTGATTGACATGTTACATTGTCCAAAAAACATCTGTTAAGTACTTTCTAAGCTCCAAATCCCATGCCAGAGATAAAAAGACAAAAAAATCAAACGAATTCCTGGCTTCTAGGAAATAAGATTCTCCTGAGGGAAATAGCATGCACCTTATATGTAGATACAAAATGTATACAAAATAAATTTAAATTAATTCCAGAGAAAGAGCAATAACTGGGTTAATCAAGAAAGGCCTTTGATAGAGATGAAACTCAGTTAAGCCTTGAAGGGAACTAGGGTTTATAGGAGGTAAAATAAGTAGGGAGAACATTCAAGGTATACAAAAACATGGAGGTATAAAGAATGATAGATACATGAGTATCAGCTAGCAGGTTAATTTTATTGTAAGGTATAATGAATGAGGGGGAATAATATACAATTATTCTGAAAAGATTTGAAACCAGATTGAGATAAGATTTAAATGTTCAACAAAAGGGTCTGTTCAAATAATTTCAATCTGTAAGTCAACAAGCATTATTATTAAGTGCACAAATAATGAAGAGTGAAATGAGCAGAACCAAGAGCATGATGTATACAGTAATAGAAGTACTATTTTTAAGAACAACTTTGAGTAAATAATTAATTTTGACTATTAAAAATACCTAAATTAACAACAAAGGACATATGAAGGAAGATGCTATCAGCATTTGGTAAGAGAACTGATAAATAAAAGTATGTATAGATTGATTTCATGTGCACACACACATTTGTGCCTAAAAGTATCTATCTCTAGGATGAGGGAAAGGAAAAAAAAGGAAATTTACCTGTTAACAATTGAATATTTAAAAGAAATAGCAAGTTGTACAGAATAGATTTACAGTTTCATGAATATTCATCTTTTTAAAAAAATTATGCTGTGCTAGGTTTAATTCCATAAATTAAAAATAAAATAAGGAAATTTTAAAAGTGCCAGGAAATATACTAAGGTCTGGGGATGAAAAGAAAAGGAATGGAAAAAATAGTTCTTACCATTAAGAAGCTTACATTATAATAACAGAGAAAACATGTAAAAACTGGGAACCATCAAGATCTATCTATCTGTCTATGTATCCATCTATCCTATATACGTGTGTGTGTGTGTGTGTGTGTGTGTGTGTGTGTGTAGTTGATTAAAAGTATTCTCAGTGGGGAAGACACTTGCAACTAGGGAAAATGGGAAAAGATTTTTGCAAAAGGTGAGACTTGAGCTGAGTCTTTGGAGAAAGCAAAAAGGCAGAGTTGAGAGAGTGCAGAGCATGCTGGGCATGGGCAACAGCTAGTACAAAAACATGGAGATGAGAAATGAATTGTGTGTGAGGAACATCAATTAAGTCAATAGAATTGGATTGTAGAATAAATGGAGGGAGTAAAATCTAAGAAGATTGGAAAGGTAGGATGGAGTCTGGTTATGAAGAGCTTTAAATGTCCAATAGAAGACTTCTTCTTTGATCCTGAAGGTAATAGAGACTCATTGGAACTCATTGAACGGGAAGGTGATATGATTAGAACTATTCTTTATTCTTTATTTTTAAGTTAAATATGACTTCATCATTTTAGTCCAGAAGTCAAAATGATTCAACCAAAGCAGAGGCTGTGGAAGATTCATATTTTCACTTGGTTAGGAGCATTCCCTTGGTCTTGTAGAATGGAGCAAGCTGGTAAATTTGACTCTCATTCAGAATCAAATGGAATTTAGAATCCTTATACTGTCTATTTCTCTCAAAATATTTTTGAACCTTAATAGCCTTCTTGATTAAGTGATTAAAAATCCCCAGGAAGATCAGGAACAAATCTTTTGAAATTCAGGATTCTCAAAATTTCGTTACAAGTTACAAAGTATAACATGCCATGCCATAAGAAGCTCAGAATTACACCAGTCTGTGAACTCAAACTCTTAGCCAATTTGGCTTTCACATAATCTGAGGATATTATTCAACAAGGTCATAATATTTAACCAATATGCAGCAGTATAGCAGAGTTAACCAGGACAAGTCATTTCCAGCAACATGCATACAACCCATGATGGTTGGGATCTAGTAGAGAAAGAGAAGACTGTATATGGAACAGGGGAGGAAGTTATTAAACTTGTTGGAAGTGAAAAGTGCTTTAGAAAATTGCTTTTGGGGTGGAGCTAAGATGGCGACAAAAATGGATCATGTCTTAGGTGCTCTCACATAAAACTCATAGGCTAAGGACTCTAACTAAACTTTAGAGAGACAGAACCCACAAAGGGACCCAGAGAGGCAGTTCTCCTACTCAAGGTAACTTGGAAAAGAGCAGAAAGGCTCTGCTCCCCAGGGTCTGAGGGGCGGCCCACCAGAGCGAAAGAACTTCAGCCTCCCAGAGGCAGCCTCAGGGCACTGGGAGACCCAGCTCAGAGCCAGAATGTGAAGCCCAGCCCTCAGGGCACACAGAGAGCAGCCTGGCCAGCTCAGCCCAGATCCAGGAACAGAAGCAGGCAGAGCAGTAAGCAGGAGCCCCCAGGACATGAGCCCATTGAACCTAGGGAATGGAGTGAAGAGAGAGACTGCAGAGCTCTGTCCTCTTCCCCTGGAACAGGACTCTGGGGATCTGACCACATTCAGATCCTAATCGCAGTCTAGGCCCCCCCATAGAACAGCAGCCCCCCCCCACCTCAGCCCCATAGCAGAGGGGGGTGCATATGGTCATTCACAGACCAGGAGGGAGGACAGAGCCTCACACACTGAGACCCTTGTGGAAGTGTCCCAAAAGCTCAGGAAACACCCCCAAAACCAAGCTCAGGCTGGGAAAATGATCAAGCAGAGAAAAACGAGGAACACCATTGAGAAATATTTTGCAAATGAGCCCAAGAAGGATCAAAATACTCAGTCTGAAGATGAGGAAACACAAGCTCCTGCATCTAAAGACTCCAAGAAAAACAGAAATTGGGCTCAGGCTATGACAGAGCAAAAAAAAGACTTTGAAAATCAAATGAGGGAGTTAGAAGAAAAACTGGGAAAAGAAAGGAGAGAGATGCAGGAAAAACATGAAAATGAAGTCAGCAGCCTAGTCAAGGAAATCCAAAAAAATGCTGAAGAAAATAGCATGCTAAAAATGAGCTTAGGTCAAATGGATAAAACAGTTCAAAAAGTTGAGGAGAAGAATGCTTTAAAAAGCAAAATTGGCCAGATGGAAAAAGAGATAAGAAAACTCTCTGAGGAGAACAAATCCTTCAGACAAAGAATAGAATTCAGGGAGATTGATGAATTTACCAGAAATCAGGAACCAATACTTCAAAACCAAAAAAATGAAAAATTAGAAGAAAATGTGAAATATCTCATTGAAAAAAACAACTGATATGGAAAACAGACTTAGGAAAGATAATTTGAAAATTATTGGAATACCTGAAAGTCATGATCAGGAAAAGAGCCTTGACATCATTTTCAAAGAATTACTACAGGAAAATTGCCCTGATATTCTAGAAGCAGAGGGCAAAATAGAAATGGAGAGAATCCACCGATCCCCCTGAGAAAGAGATCCCAAAAAACCAACCCCTAGGAATATTATAGCCAAGTTCCAGAACTCCCAAGTCAAAGAGAAAATATTACAAGTAGCCAGAAGGACACAGTTCAAATATCGTGGAGCTGCAGTCAGGATCACACAGGACTTAGCAGCAACTACATTGGAAGCTGGTAGGGCTTGGAATATAATATACCAGAAGGCAAAAGAGCTTAGAATGCAGCCGAGAATCAACTACCCAGCAAGGCTGAATGTCCTCTTCCAGGGGGAAAAGATGGATTTTCAATAAATCAGGGGAATTTCAAATGTTCCTGTTGGAATGTCCAGAGCTGAACAGAAGGTTTGATCTTCAGATACAGGACTCAGGTGAAGCATAGAGATTGGAGGAGAGGGGGAAAATATGAGGGACTTGATGATGAACTGCATGTATTCCTGCATAGAAAAATGACACTGATAATACTCATATGAACCTTCTCAGTTAATAGAGCAGGTAGTGGGAGTTTTCGTAGTTGAATTTGAAGATAAAATATGGTGTAAAAATGGAGTCAATAGAAAAAAGGGAAATGTAATGGGAGAAAGAAAAAGGAGAGGGGGAATAGGCCAAGCTATCTCATATAATATAAGATTTTTCTTTATTACGATGAGCTATTGCAATGATATGGAAGGGGGGAAGGCAAGTGGGAATGAATGAGGGAATCTTCACTCTCATCAGAGGTGGTTAGGAGAGGAAACAGCATATATACTCAATGGGGTAGAGGCATCTGGTGTAAGAAGAAGGGGGGGGATGGGGGAAGGGGGGATGTGAGTGATGGAGGAGAGGATGGACCATGGGGGGAGAGTGGTCAGATATAACACATTTTATTTTTTACTTCTTACAAGGGGCTGGGATTTGATGGCTTGTCTGAGACCATAGAGCCAGGTGGATGCTGGGCCTAAGGGGTGGTAGGGGGGCTCAGGGCCTCTTGGCCCCAGGACCAGGGATCTCTCTGCTGCGCCACTCAGCTACCCTACAGCAGAGTCAGAATGAAAGGAGAGAGAAAATATAATACATGGTAGTGGAGAAATATGAAAGGAGGGAGTTACAATCAGCAATGGCAATGGTGGAAAAATATGGAAGTAACTTTTGCCATGGACTTATCACAAAGAATTTGATCCACCCGTGACAGAGTTGTTGGTGTTGGAACAAAGACTCAAGCACATTTTTTATTATTATTATTGGGGGGGGGGGGGGGTGCAGGGCAAATGGGGCTGGGTGGCCTGCCCGGGGCCGCATAGCAGGGTGATTGTTGGGTGTCTGAGGCCAGATTTGGACCCAGGTGCTCCTGGCTCAAGGGCCAATGCTCTGTCCACCACCCAGCCACCCCTACTATTATTACTATTTAATTTTATTTTGGGTCTTTTTTCTTTTTTTTCGTTTTTGCAGGGCAGTGGGGTTGGGGTGGCTTGCATGTCACACGTCTGGGTGATTGTTAGGTGTACAGGGCTGGATGTGGGCTCGGGTGCTCATGGCTCCAGGGCTGGTGCTCCGTCCATTGTGCCACCTGGCCATACCTACAATTATTACTATTATTTTTTTTTAGTTTTAATTTTTTTCTCTCCCCTTTACTTTATAGCTCAAGCAAGTCTATATTTATGGGGGGGAAGGGTATTTCATTTACTCTTAAACAAGAATATTTTATTAATGTAAAAAAATTATCTGTATGAAATGAGAATAAATGTTAAATTAAAAAAATAAAAATGAGTTAACAGTAAAAAAAAAAAAAGAAAATTGCTTTGGGGGCAGCTAGGTGGTGCAGTGGATAAAGCACCGGCCCTGGAGTCAGGAGTACCTGAGTTCAAATCCGACCTTAGACATTTAATAATTACCTAGCTGTGTGGCCTTGGGAAAGCTACTTAACCCCATTTTGCCTTGCAAAAAAACCTAAAAAAAATTGCTTTGGTAGGTAAGTGGAGGATGATTTGGGGAGAGATTTGAGGCAACTAGATCAATGAGACTTCCCCTAAACCATTGCCTTGTTATGGTGGAGAGGCTTGTGCAATTCAATGAAGCTATGAGCTATGACATGCAGGATTGCCCAAGATTAACAGGTCGTAGTGGAAAGTTCTGACAAAAGGTAATCCATTAGAGAATGAAATGGTGAACCATGTCAGTATCTTTGCCAAGGAAACCATATGGACAGTATTGGAGGAAGGAAGGGTCTGGTATGCTATGGTTCACAGGGTCCCAGAGACAGCCTGAGCAACAAGATCAATTAGAAGGTTATTGCTACAGTCCAGATACAAGATAAATTGGGTCTGGATTAGGGTAATGGTTGCATGAATGGAAGGATGCATATAAGAGTTGTTTTGAAGGTAGAATTAATGTGATTTTGCAACAAATTGGATATGAAGGTGGAAATAGAAAAAAATGTCAAGGACAATTCAAAATTTGCAGTTTGGGAGGAGATTAATGCCCTCACCAGTAATAGAAAAGTCTGCAAAGGAGGAGGGCTTGAGGAGAAAGATAATGAAATAATGATAGTATTACATTTTGCAATGAATATAGAACATGGAATTCAAGATATCCAAAAGGCTTAGGAGAGAGAGATGAAGATTAGAAATGTAGAACTGGGAGTCACCTGGACTAGAGGAAGTCATGACAGCTGATGAGAACATCAAATAAGTAGTATAATAGAGCAAAAAAAAATTCTTGTGAAACACCAAGGACTTGTGGTCATATCATTGAATGAAGAACCAGTCAAGAAGATGATGAAGTATTTGAACAAATAGAAGGAGATACTGAAGGAGAAGTAGGAGATAGCAGTGTAAGGAAAACAGAGAAGAGAGAAATCTAGGAGAAAGTGAACAATAGTCAAAAACTTTCAATTTTCTAACATGTAAAAATAAGGATACTTGTATTATCTATCTCATAAAGTGTTTGTTAAACTTTAAAATTACATGTGTAGGGGTGGCTAGGTGGCGCAGTGGATAGAGCACCAGACTTGGAGTCAGGAGTACCTGGGTTCAAATCCGATCTCAGACATTTAATAATTACCTAGCTGTGTGGCCTTGGGCAAGCCACTTAACCCCATTGCCTTGCAAAAAATAAAAAAAAATAAAATAAAATTACATGTGTAAATAACTACAAATCACAAGATATTAGGGCATTATTTCAAGCTTTAAGATTGACTAGGTGAATAAGAGTTGTTTATGGTTCTATATTTTTGGCATTCTTTTAATGTTATTTGGGAGAGAAAAAAACTTTGACCTATCTCATTTTTGCAAATTGTAGTGAAAACATTTGGATACTGAAAAAAAAGGAAAAAGAATGGGAAGTAAAAAATGAATATAACCAGTTCACGAACAAATTAGCAACTAAGCAGAACAACATAATAAACATTTTTTAGGAAAGTGAGCACAAGAAATTTGATTCTAGTCTTTTAAAAAAAGGTGACATTATATTTTATTTCAATTTTATAAATAAAAAACATACAAACACCAGCTCTTCTCAGGACACTGATATTAGAAAAACCTACATTAAATAATCATTCTTTTTACTTGCCCAACTGAAGTGGCTTTTGTTATCCATAGTAGAATTGGATGTGATAGAAAGAGGCAATGTTGGGACTTCCTACAGCCTTTGTAAACAGTCATTTATTTATGTTGTGAACAAGAAATTACTATAAGCATATTAGCCTTGGTTAAAAGGAGGCATGGGCTAATTTTAAAAGGTTTCATGTCTAAGAAAAATCAGCTCATAACCTCAATGCTTTTCTTCCTATGTCCAAATGACCTTCCTCACTGTCTACATTAGGACCAATATTTCCATTACTTTCTCTTTCAGTTTGGACTGCTTTAAGGAATCCACATGAAAGAATATGAGCTTTTTGTTTAATTGGAAGAACACCCATGAAAGACATTCTAAACATAAACCTTGACAAGAATCCATGACTATTAGAAGGACCAATTTGGCTATTGTGACTGAATTGACCAGGTGTTTGAATGAGCAGACTAGCATAACAAACACTGAAAAAAACGAGGAAGAGGTTGGCCTGTGCTATACTGTTACACATAAATGAGTTAATTATGAATTCTTTCTTTCTAATTATCATACAAAGAGAATGTTATGTTCAAAGGGACAGTGGAATAAACTGTTTCTGTCTCTTTTATATCTACTTTTTCCCCTTCAGCAATCTTATGATTTCAACTATCACTTTCATGGTGATGACTCCCAAATTTCTTTCTATGGTTCTGAAATTTTTGCCAAGCTCCAGATTAGGATCTTCAATTGCCTTCAGAAAATTTCCACAAAGATATTCTACCACTGCCTAAAATTCAATGTGTCCCAATGAAATTATTATACTTTACCTTAAATATATCTGAAGTTTAGATTTCATCATTTTTGTCAGTTATACCACCTCATTCAATGATCTCCACTTTTGAGACCTTGGTGGATCTCCTATTATTTTTTCTTTTTCATACTCTCATATCTAATGAATTACCAAGTTTTGTCTTTGCTATTTCTATCATATCTATATTTGCCTTTCTATTTCCATTGCCACCACCCTTGTTAGACCCTTATTACTATTTGAGTAGACAAGAAGTTCTCAAAATGTGATCCAAGGACCATTATGAGGTCAGATTATTTTCATAAAAATATTAAGATGTTATTGGTATATTTAATTCTTGTCCCTTTTCCAAATATATTGTCTAAGTGAGGATATATATTTTCTTTATATATGTCAACCAACAAATTGAATACACAAGACATTGAGTATAGAAGCAGAAATAAGAACCCAACTGTCTTTTACTAATCTGAATTTATTTGGAAATATTTTATATATTTTTAAAAATTACATGTAAAAACAATTTCTAACTTTTTTAATTTTTTAATTCCAAATTCTTTCCCTCCCTTCCAACCCTTCTCCTCATTGAGAAGGTAAGGAAGTTGAACTAGATTACACATGTGCAGTCATACAAAACTAATTTGCAAAATTTGCAAAATTAGTCAGTTTGCAAAAGAAAGCACACACACACACACACACACACACACACACACACACACACACACACAGAAAGAGAAAGTTTAAAAGGAAAAAAAAGTTTGCTTTTAGCTGCATTTGATCTTCACCAGTTTATTTCTTTGAATAAGGATAGCATTTTTCATCATGAATAATTTAGAATTGTCTTGAATCCTTGTATTGCTGAAGATAAGTAGGTCATTCACAGTTGATCATCATACATTGTTACCATGTACAATATTCTCCTGGTTCCGTTTATTTCATTTTCATCAGTTTATGTAAGTCTTTCCAGGTTTTTATTAAATCATTCTACTTGTCATTTCTTATAGCACCAGAGTATTCAATTGCAATTACAATTTGTTCAGTCATTCCCCATTGTTGGGTATCCCCTCAATTTCCAGATCTTTGCACCACAAGAAAAGAGCTGCTATAATTTTTTTTTTTAGGTTTTTGCAAGGCAATGGAGTTAAGTGGCTTGCCCAAGGCCACATGGCTAGGTAATTATTAAGTGTCTGAGACTGGATTTGAATATAATTTTTTTATTGCACAAATGGGTCCTTTCTCCTTTCTTTGATCTCTTTGGGATACAAACATAATAATGAAATTGCTGGATAAAAGGATATGAATGGTTTTTTAGCCCTTTGGGCATAGCTCCATATTGTTCTCATAGAATGGTTGGATCAGTTTCCCAACTCTACCAAAAATACATCAGTGTCCCAAATTTCCCATATTCTCTCAAACATTTATTATTTCCCTTTTTTATTAGATAATTTGATAGGTGTGAGGTGATACCTCAGAGATGTTTTAACTTGCAGTTCTTAAATCAATGGTGATTTAGAACATTTTTAAAATATAACTGTAGATAGCTTTGATTTGTTTGTCTGAAAACTGCCTATTTGTATTCTTTGACCATTTGTCAATTGGGAAATGACTTGTATTTTTTAATATAAACATTTTATTTGTTTTTCAGTCATATCCAATAGTAGTTTCTATCAATCTTTTTTTTGCAAGGTTTTGAATTTTACAATTTTCCCCCTTCCTCCCTTCCCTCCCCACCTCCCCCCACAGAACAAAATCTGATATATAGAATGACTTGTTTTTATAGCTATGACTCAATTCTCTGTATTTATGACTCAATTCTCTGTATTTTTGAGGAATGAACCTTTTATCATAGATACTTATAAAATTGTTTCCTAGATGTATGCTTTCCTTCTAATCTTTGCAGTACTGATTTTATTTTATTTATTTTAAATTTTTTATTAATTTAATTAATTAGTTTAATTAATTAAATTTATTGATTTATTACCTTAATTTTACTTAAAATTTTAAAATTATTTTATTTAAAACCTTTTAAATTTAATATAATAAAATTGATCCATTTTACATTTTATAATGCTCTCTTTCACTTATTTGATCATGTATTCTTCCCTTATCTAGATCTGACAGGTAAACTATTCCTTGCTCTCCTAATTTGTTTATGGTATTACCCTTTATGATTAAATCATTTACTTATTTTGATCTTATCTTGATATATGGTGTGAGATATTGGTCTATTCTTAATTTCTGCCTTCAATTTTCTAGTTTTCACAGCAGTTTTTGTCAAGTAGTTAGTTCTTGTCCCCAAAACTTGGGTCTTTGGGTTTATCAATCAGTAGATTACTATGGTCATTTTTAACTGTATATTATGTACTTAATTTATTGTCTTTTGGAAGTAACTTAGATAATTGTATTGCTGAGAATAGCTGAGTTACTTAAATTGATCCTTATAAAATATTGTGTTACTGGGTAGAATGTTTCCTGCTTCTATTCATTTCACTTTACATTTTTTCCTACTTTACATCAGTTTTCCCAGATTTTTCCAAAGCCATTTGATTTGTCATTTTTTATAGCACAATAGTATATTCCATCACAATAATATACAGTTTATTCATCAATTCTCCAAGTAATGGGCATAACCTCAATTTCCAATTCTTTATCTCTACAAAAGGAATTGCTGTAAATACTTTGATACATATAGATTCTCTCTCTCTTTTTTTTTAAGGTTTTTGCAAGGCAAATGAGGTTAAGTGGCTTGCGCAAGGCCACACATCTAAATAATTATTAAGTGTCTGAGACCGGATTTGAACCCAGGTACTCCTGACTCCAAGGCCGGTGCTTTTATCCACTATGACACCTAGCTGCCCCTTTTTTTCCTTCTTTTCTTTGAGGTGGCATCTTAGAGATTATTTAATTTAATGACCCTAATCAATTCTAATTTAGAGTATATTTATATAACAATAAATAGTTTTGATTTCTTCACATCTGAAAACTGCTAGTTTATATTCTTTGACCATTTATCTATTGGATAATGATTTGTATTCTTATAAATTCGACTTAGTTCTCTATATTTTTGAGAAACAAGGCTTTTATTAGACAAATTTGCTTTAAAAAATTTTCCCCAGTTTTCTGTTTTTTTTCCTTCTAATTTTTGACTACTCTGGTTTTCATTGTGCAAAATCTTTTCAATTTAGTGCAATCTAAGTTATCCATTTTACTTCCCATAATGCTATCTCTTGTTTGATAATAAATTCTTCCTTATCCATAACTCTGACAGGTAAGATATTCCATATTCCCTAATTTGCTTATGATACTACCCTTTATGTATAAATCATTTATTCAGTTGGCATTATGATGTGATATTTTGGTCAAAACTAGTTTCTGCCAAACTGCTTTCCGTGTTTTCAATATATATATAAAATAGGACGTTCTTATGCCAAAAGTTTAGATCTTTGATTACTTAATTACTATGATCATTAACTACTGTGTATTCTATACCTTATCCATTCCACTGATCTACCACTCTATTTTTTAGATTGTTTTGATGATTACCACATTTTAATATAGTTTGAAATCTAGTTTCACTACATCATCTTTTTCTTTCTTTCTTTCTTTCTTTCTTTCTTTCTTTCTTTCTTTCTTTCTTTCTTTCTTTCTTTCTTTCTTTCTTTCTTTCTTTCTTTCTTTCTTTCTTTCTTTCTTTCTTTCTTCCCCTCTTTCTTTCTTCCCCCCTTCCTTCCTTCCTTCCTTCCTTCCTTCCTTCCTTCCTTCCTTCCTTCCTTCCTTCCTTCCTTTCTTTGCAAGGCAATGAGGTTAAGTGATTTGCCCAAGGTCACATAGCTAGGTAATTATTAAGTGTCTGAGATCACATGTGAACACAGGTCCTCCTGACTCAGGGTTGGTGCTCCATTCACTGTGCCACTTAGCTTTTCTAATTTTTTTGTTCCATGCCTAATTAAATGATCTACTCTTTCTACAACTTATTTTTTGGGGGATTTTGCAAGGCAAATGGGGTTAAGTGGCTTGCCCAAGGCCACACAGCTAGGTAATTATTAAGTGTCTGAGTCCGGATTTGAACCCAGGTATTCTTGACTCCAGGGCCGGTGCTTTATCCACTGCGCCACCTAGCTGCCCCCTTTCTACAACTTATTGATGCAATCACTTAGAGATATTTTCCCCTAAGTATTGTTTTTACTGTGTCCCATAAATTTTGATATATTATCTTCTTGTTGTCATTCTATTTAATGAAATTATTATTTCCATGTTTTGGTCTTTGACTCACATTCTTTGGGATTAGATTGTTTGGTAGCCAATTAATTTTTAATCTGTTTCCATGAACCTTTATTGAATATAATTTTATGGCATCATGATCTGAAAAGGATGCATTCAAGATTTCTGCTTTTTTGCATTTGGTTGTGAGGTTTTAATGCTGAGATATCTGGTAAATTTTTGTTCGTTAAGTTCATCACTGAGAAAAAGATATATTTCTTTCTATTCCCATTTGATTCTCTCTAGAATTCTCTCATATCTAAATTTTATAAAATTCTATTCATCTTCTTGACTTAATTTTGGTTGGTTTTTTTTTTTTTTGGCTAGATTTATCTAGTTCTGCAAGAGGAAAGTAAAAGTCCTCCATAGTATAGCTTTACTGTTTATTTCCTTCTATAACAACTTTTCTGTAAAGAATGTAAATATTGGGGGCAGCTAGTTGGCACAGTGGATAAAGTACTGGCCCTGGAGTCAGGAGTACCTGGGTTCAAATCCGGTCTCAGACACTTAATAATTACCTAGCTGTGTGGCCTTGGGCAAGCCACTTAACCCCCATTTGCCCTTGAAAAAAACCTAAAACAAAATGTAAATATTAGGGGCAGCTAAGTAGCACAGTGGATAGAGCACGGCCCTGGGAGTCAGGGGGACCTGAGTTCAAATCTGACCTCAGACACTTAATAATTGCCTAACTGTGTGACCTTTGGCAAGTCACTTAATCCCATTGCCTTAAATAAGATTTAAAAAAAGGAATATGAATGCTATAAGATTTGGGGATATATTGATATTGCTTCATTGTTTATGGTACTTTTAGCTGAAGTGTAGTTTCCCTACTAATTTCTTTTAATTAAATTTCTTTTTGCTTTTGTTTTGTCTGAAATTATGATTGTTACTCCTGCTTTTATTATTTTACTTCAGCTGGAGCATAATAGACTTTGTGTTAGTCCCTTACTTTTAATCTTTTTTGTGTCTCTCTGCTTCAAATATTTCTTGTAAACAACATATTATTGGGGGCAGCTAGGTGGTATAGTGGATAGAGCATTAGCTTTGGAGTCAGGAGGACCTGAGTTCAAATCTGGCCTCAGACAATTAACAATTACCTAGCTATGTGACCTTGGGCAAGACACTTAACCCCATTGCCCTGCAAAAACCAAATAAAAGAAAAAAAAAGATATTATTGGATTCTGGTTTCTAATCCACTCTGCTATCTGGTTCTATTTTATGGTTGACTTCATTCCCTTCACATTCACGGTTATGATTAATAAAACTGTTTATTTCCCTGCCTTGTATTTTTATGTTTATTATTCTTTCTCCTTTCATCCTACCCCCTCCTCAAAAATCTATTTTGCTTTTGACCACCACTTATACCAATCTATTCTTTATTTTATTATGCTCTCACTTTCTCTCTTTCCCTCTTCCCTGTCTACTTCTCTGTAGGGCATGATAGATTTCTGCACACAACTTATGTGATACAACTTACCCTATTCTACCTCTCTCCTCCCCCTTCTCCCAGTCCATCTCTCTCATCTCTTAATTTTATTTTTTTAAGTTACTCTATCATAGACAATTTATACATATGTTATCTGTCCATTGGCAGTATAATTGCACTAATAATGGTAAAATTCTTCAGCATTACAAGCATCATCTTCTTATGTTGGAATACAGGCAATTTAATCTTATTGAATAATTTATGATTTCATTATCATGTTTACCTTTTATCCTTCTCTTAAATCTGATATTTGAAAATCAAATTTTCTATTTACCTTTTTATAATCAAGAATACTTGAAAATCCTCTATTTCATTGAATATCCATTTTTGTTCATCTGATAGAATATATTCAGGTTTGTTGGGTAGATTATTTTTGGTTTTAATCCTAGCTACTTTGCCATCCAGAATACCACATTCTAAGCACTCTTATCTTTTAATGTAGAAGTTGCTTTGTCTTGTTATTCTCATTATAGTTCCATGATATTCAAATCATTTTTTTAGGCTGCTTATAGTATTATCTCTTTGATTTAGATGCTTTGGAATTTGCCTGTAACATTCCTGTGAATTTTAATTTTGGGATCTCTTTCAGGAGGTGGTTGGTGGATTCTATCCATTTCCACTAGGATTTCAGGACACTTCACTTTGATAATTTCTTAAAAGATGATATCTAGGCTGTTATTAAATTTTGATCATGTTTTTCAAGTAGTTCAATAATTCTTAAATTATCTCTTCTTGATCTATTTTTCAGATTAGGTATTTTTCCAATGAGCTATTTCTCAATTTCTTTTTCTTTTTTCTTCTGACTTTGTTTTATTGCTTGTTGATGTCTCATGGAGTCACTGGGTTTCATTTTTCTAATTCTAATTTTTAAGGCATTTTCTTCTTTAGTTTTAAATTTTTTTAAATTAAAAATTTTTATTTTAAATTTTTTTATTAAAGATATTATTTGAGTTTTGCAATTTTCCCCCCAATCTTACTTCCCTCCCCCCACCCGCCCACGGAAAGCAATCTGTCAGTCTTTATTTTGGTTCCATGTTGTACATTGATCCAAACTGAGTGTGATAAGAGAGAAATCATATCCTTAAGGAACAGACAAGAAGTCTAAGAGGTAACAAGATCAGACAATAAGATATCTGTTTTTTTTTTCTAAATTAAAGGGAATAGTCCTTGAAATTTGTTCAAACTCCACAGCTCTTTATCTGAATACAGATGGCACTCTCCTTTGCAGACAGCCCAAAATTGTTCCTGATTGTTGCACTGATGGAATGAGTGAGTCCTTCAATGTTGAACATCACTCCCATGTTGCTGTTAGGGTGTACAGTGTTTTTCTGGTTCTGCTCATCTCACTCAGCATCAATTCATGCAAATTCCTCCAGGCTTCCTTGAAATCCGGTCCTTTCTGATTTCTAATAGAACAATAGTGTTCCATGACATACATATACCAGTTTGCTAAGCCATTCCCCAATTGAAGGACATTTACTTAATTTCCAATTCTTTGCCACCACAAACAGGGCTGCTATAAATATTTTTGTATAAGTGATGTTTTTAACCCTTTTTCATCATCTCTTCAGGGTATAGACCCAGTAATGGTATTGCTGGGTCAAAGGATATGCACATTTTTGTTGCCCTTTGGGCGTAGTTCCAAATAGCTCCCCAAAAAGGTTGGATGAGTTCACAGCTCCACCAACAGTGTCCCAGATTTTCCACAACACTTCCAACAATGATCATTATCCTTTCTGGTCATATTGGCCTATCTGAGAGGCGTGAGGTGGTACCTCAGAGAAGCTTTAATTTGCATTTCTCTAATAATGATTTAGAGCAGTTTTTCAAAGGGCTATAGATTGCTTTGATCTCCTCATCTGTAAATTGCCTTTACATATCCTTTGACCATTTGTCAATTGGGGAATGGCTTTTTGTTTTAAAAATACGACTCAGTTCTCTGTATATTTTAGAAATGAGTCCTTTGTCAGAATCATTAGTTGTAAAGATTGTTTCCCAATTTACTACATTTCTTTTGATCTTGGTTACAGTGGTTTTATCTGTGCAAAAGCTTTTAATTTAATGTAATCAAAATCATCTAATTGGTTTTTGGTGATGTTCTCCAACTCTTCCTTAGTCATAAACTGCTCCCCTTTCCATAGATCTGACAGGTAAACTAGTCCTTGATCTTCTAATTTGCTTATAGTATTGTTTTTTTTATGTCTAAGTCCTGTAACCATTTGGATCTTATCTTGGTAAAGAGTGTTAGGTGTTGGGACTAATCTAAGTTTCTTCCATACTAACTTGCAATTAACCCAGCAGTTTTTTTTTTTTATCAAAGAGGGAGTTTTTATTCCAATAGCTGGATTCTTTGGGTTTATCAAACAGCAGATTACTATAATCATCTCCTGCTTTTGCACCTAGTCTATTCCACTGGTCCACCACTCAGTTTTGATGACTGATGCTTTGTAATATAATTTAAGATAAGGTAGGGGTAAGCCACCTTCTTTTGCACTTTTTTTCATTAATCTCCTGGAAATTCTTGACTTTATATTTCTCCATATGAATTTACTTGCAATTTTTTCTAGCTCATTAAAGTAATTTTTTGGAATTTTGATTAGTAGGTTACTAAAAAAGTAGTTTAATTTTGGTAGAATTGTCATTTTTATTATATTAGCTCTCCCTATCCATGAGCAGTTGATCTTTGCCCAGTTATTTAAATCTGATTTAATTTGTGTGAGAAGTGTTTTATAATTGTTTTCAAAAAGTTTCTGAGTCTGTCTTGGCAAATAGACTCCCAAGTATTTTATATTGTCTGAAGTTACTTTGAATGGGATTTCTCTTTCTAGCTCTTCCTGCTGTATTTTGCTAGACATATATAGAAAAGTTGAGGATTTATGAGGGTTTATTTTATAACCTGTAACTTTGCTAAAATTTCTAATTGTTTCCAGTAGCTTTTTGGATGCTTTCTTGGGATTCTTTAGGTAGACCATCATGTCATCTGCAAAGAGTGAGAGTTTTGTCTCTTCCTTCCCAATTCTAATTCCTTCAATTTCTTTTTCTTCCCTAATTGCAGAAGCTAACATTTCTAATACAATATTGAATAGTAGTGGTGATAATGGGCACCCTTGTTTCACCCCTGATCTTGTTGGGAATGCCTCTAGCCTCTCCCCATTGAATATAATGCTTGTTGATGGTTTCAGATAGATACTGCTAATTATTCTAAGGAACAGTCCATTTATTCCTACACTCTCTAGTGTTTTTAGTAGGAATGGATGCTGTATTTCGTCAAAAGCTTTTTTCAGCATCTATTGATATGATCATGTAATTTCTGATAGGTTTGTTTTTGATATAATTGAGTATACTAACAGTTTTCCTAATATTGAACCAACCCTGCATTCCTGGGATAAATCCTACTTGATCATAATGTATTATCCTAGTGATAACTTGTTGTAATTGTTTTGCTAAGATTTTATTTAAGATTTTTTCATCTATATTCATCATTCTTTCTCTGTTTTAACTCTTCCTGGTTTAGGTAACAGCACCATATTGGTTTCATAGAAAGAGTTAGGCAGAGTTCCATCTTTCCCTATTTTTCCAAAGAGTTTATGTAGAATTGGAACCAATTGTTCCTTAAATGTTTGGTAGAATTCACTTGTGAATCCATCAGGCCCTGGAGATTTTTTCTTAGGGAGTTCAATGATGGCTTGTTGAATTTCTTTTTCTGAGATAGGATTGTTTAGGTATTTAATCTCTTCTTCATTTAACCTGGGCAACTGATATTTTTGTAAATATTCATCCATTTCACTTAGATTATCAAATTTATTGGCATAGAGTTGGGCAAAATAATTTTGAATTATTACTTTAATTTCCTCCTCATTGGTGGTGAGTTCATCTTTTTAATTTATGATACTAGCAATTTGGTTTTCTTCTTTCTTTTTTTTTTAATCAAATTGACCAGAGGTTTATCAATTTTGTTGGTTTTTTCATAATACCAACTTTTGGTTTTATTTATTAATTTAATGTTTTTTTTTGCTTTTGATTTTATTAATTTCTCCTTTAATTTTTAGAATTTCTAATTTGGTATTTAATTGGGGATTTTTTATTTGTTCTTTCTCTAATTTTTTTAGTTGCATGTTTAGTTCATTAATGTCCTCTTTCTCCAATTTATTCATGTAAACATTTAAAGCTATAATATATCCCCTGAGAGTCATTTTGAATGAATCCCATATGTTTTGGTATGTTGTTTCATTATTATCATTATCTAGGATAAAATGGTTAATTCTTTCTATAATTTGTTTTTTGGTCCACTCATTTTTTAAAATGAGGTTATTCAGTTTCAAATTGGTTCTAGGTCTATATCTCCTTGGCCCAATATTGCATATGACTTTTATTGCATTGTTATCTGAGAAAGATGTACTCACTATTTCTGCCTTTCTGCAATTGAGCATTAGGTTTTTATGTGCTAGTACATGGTCAATTTTTGTATAAGTGCCATGTACTACCGAGAAAAAGGTATATTCCTTTCTATCCCCATTCAGTTTCCTCCATAAGTCTACCATATCTAATTCTTCTAACATTCTATTTACCTCCTTAACTTCTTTCTTGTTTATTTTATGATTCGATTTATCTAGATCTGAGAGTGGGAGGTTGAGGTCTCCCACTAGTAGAGTTTTGCTGTCTATGTCTTCCTGTAGTTCTTTCAGCTTCTCCTCTAAGAATTTGGATGCTACCCAACTGGGTGAATATATATATATATATATATATATATATATATATATATATATATATGTATATATTCAGTATTGAAATAACTTTATTGTCTATGGTACCTTTTAGGAGGATAAAATTTCCTTCCTTATCTCTTTTAACTCTATCTATTTTTGCTGCTGCTTTGTCTGAGATAAGGATTGCTATCCCTGCTTTTTTTTACTTCAGCTGAAGCAAAATATATTTTGCTCCAACCTTTTACCTCTACTCTGTATGTATCTCTCTGCTTTAAATGAGTTTCTTGTAAGCAGCATATTGTAGGATTCTGGTTTTTAATCCACTCTGCTATTCGCTTACATTTTAAGGGAGAGTTCATCCCATTCACATTCAAAGTTATGATTACTAATTCTTTATTGCCCTCTGTGCTATCTTCCCTCTGTTTGTTTTCCCCCTCTTTATCTGTATTCCCCAGTATTTTGTTTCTGAATACCACCCCCTTCAGTGTGTTTGCCCTCTTATATCACTCCTCCCCTTTCTTTCCCTTTCCCCTTTTTCCCTTTTCCCTTCCCTTCCTTTTGTTATTTCCCCTTATTTCCCCCACTCCCCTTCCCTTTCTCTGTCCCCCCTCCCCTTTTCCCCTTTTAATACTTGAAAGGTTAGATATTTTATAAGTTAACTGAGTATGCGTAAGTTGACTTTAAGCCAAGTCTGATGAGAAGAAGATTCAGGTGTTTCTCGTCTCCTCCCTTCTTCCCCTCTATTACCATAGGTATTTTGTACCTCTTAGTGTAATGAGATTTACCCATCCAATCCCCTCCCTCCACCCATCTCTTTCCTGTCCCCCTTTTTAAGGAGGTAGTGTGTTTTAGATCATTCTATCTGAGTCATAGAGAATTCTGAGTATCTGTCACTTCTAGCTAAGTACATTCTGTCTAATAGAGTTAAAGTTCTTGAGAGTTATTAGTCTTTCTCCCAAGTGGGGTTAAAGCCAGTTACATCCCATTAGATAACAGTCTCATAGATAGGTCATGAATGTCCATCATTTCTGGCTAGGTGTATTCTCTCTGTTAGAGTGACAATTCTCCAGATTTATAAGAATCTTTTTCCCCATGATAGAGTATAGCCAGTTTCAACTTATTGGATATAATTTTTTTTACTGTTCCCCCCCTTTTTTTACCTTTTCATATGTCTCTTGAACCTCCTGTTTAATGTCCAGATTTTCTATTTAGCTCTGGTCTTTTTATCAGGAATTTTTGGAATTCTTCCATTTTGTTAAATGTACATCTTTTTCCCTGGAAGAGAAGGCTCAGCTTTGCGGGATAGTGGATTCTTGGCTGCATTCCAAGTTCCCTTGCTCTTCGAAATATCTCATTCCAGGCCCTTCGATCCCTTAATGTTGATGCAACCAGGTCCTGCAAAATCCTTACTGTGGCGCCTTGATATTTAAATTGTTTCTTTCTGGCTGCTTGCAGGATTTTCTCTTTTATCTGATAGTTCTGGAATTTGGCCACAACATTCCTTGGTGTTTTCATTTTAGGATCTTTTTCTGGAGGGGATCGATGTATTCTTTCAATAACTACTTTGCCCTCTGGTTCCGTGATATCAGGACAGTTTTCCATCACTAGATCCTGTTATATTAAGTCCAGGCTTTTTTTTCTCTTCAATGTTTTAGGAAGTCCAGTAATTTTCAGGTTGCCCCCCCTTGATCTGTTCTCAAGGTCAGTGGTTTTACTGATGAGGTTTTTTACATTTTCTTCTGTTTTTTGGTTTTGTTTAACTGGCTCTTGCTGTCTCATGGAGTCATTAGTTTCTGCAGACTCCATTCTTTTTTTTAGAGAGGAGTTTTCTTCATTAATCTTTTGCAACTCCTTTTCCAATTGACCCATTCTACTTTTGAAAGAGCTTTCCATTTGATCAATTGAAGTTTTGAGAGAATTATTTTCTTTTTGCATTTGCCCAGTTGAGGATCTGAGAGAATTATTCTCATTTTGTATTTGTCCAATTGATGATCTGAGAGATTTATTCTCATTTTGTATTTGTCCAATTGTATTTTTTAAGGATTTGTTTTCTTGTTGCAAGGTATTAATTGTCTCTCCCAAATTTTCCAGTTGGTTTTTTAAATCCTTCCTTATTTCTTCAAGAAAGTCTTTCTGTGTTAAAGACCAGGTCATATTCTCCTCAGAGGTTCTAGGTCTCTCTGAGTTAGGGTCTTTCTGTTCCAAGAATTTTTCTATGGCTGGCCAGTAGGAGGTGCTTGTTGCTTTCTCTGGAGTGTCTGTGACCTTGATTGAGGCCTTCTCCCTTAGGTTAAAGGGAGGAGTTGGAGCTAATGAGTCCTTTTGCCTTCAATCAATGGTGGGCTTTGCCCTGGGGTGAAGTCATCCCTCTCCCTATTGTCAACTGGGCTTGTTCTTCTGCTCACACACCTGTGCCTGAGGCGCAAGTTGTCTACAATTGTTTGTTCCCAGAAGAGGCCTCCCCCCACAATGGAGGCATGGACTCAGAATTCCTCAGACCAGAGGAGCCCAGGGATCATGTGTTAGCAGCTATCCCTCACCTGAACTCTCTCCCCAGCCCTGTTGGCAAGCTACAGAGGGTCAGTGCACCCCTGCTCCCTAGTTGACTCAATCCCCTGCTGTCTAACCCCACCATTGATCCAGCAGGTCGGGCTCTCGTGCCCTCAGACTCCCTGGTTCCAATTCAGCTGCTAATTTGGCTGATCTGGGGCTGATCCGCCATCTGCACCCAGATTCACCTGCCCGAATTCGACCAGTGCTGCTGAGGGAGGCAAATCCTGAGGGAGATGTTCTTTCTCCTGGCTTTTCTTTCTGGGTTTTGTGGGTTGGATTTCTTTTAAGAGGTTTGTTTCATATGATAGATGGGGAAAGATCAAGAGACTTTAGAACTGTGCCTGTCTTCTCTCTGCCATCTTGGCCGGAAGTCTCTCTTCTTTATTTTTTATTTGAGCAATCCTGCTTTTCATGTAGTTCTTTATTTTTGTGCCGCTTTTACTATTTGGCCAATTCTGTTTTTTTAGGGTGTATTTTCTTCATTAATTTTTGTGCTTTCTTTACCAGATTGTTGACTCTCTTTTCATGATTTTCCAGAATTGTTCTCCTTTCTTTTCCCAATAATTTTTACTTCTATTTTTTTGATTTTTAAAATCCTTTTTATGTGCTCTTTCAGAAATTCTTCTTGTGCTTGTGACCAATTCACAATTTTCTTTGAATGTTGCATATAACTGATTTTTACTTTGTTGTCTTATTCTGAATTTGTGTCTTGATTTTCTCAGTTACTATAGTAACTTTCTATAGTCAGTTTTTTTGTTTTTTTCTTTTTCCAGATTATTTCTTGACTTTAAAATTTTTTTCAAAGTTGGTTTCTGCTCCTATCATAGAGGGGACATAATCCCAAGTTTCAGATTTTTCATGCTGCTCTTTTCAGATCTAGTACTGGTACTGGATGTCTTTAAGTTTTCCGTTCTTTCAAAATGGTATGAATAAATGCAAAGTTTGGTTCTATTTTCTTGACCTGGCCTATTTTTTGTGAGCAAATACAAATATTCTTTTCCACCCAAGACCCTTCACCTCAATATCTTCATGTCCAAAATATTCTTGCTCTCTAGATATGATTTCTCTCTCATCACATTCAACTTGGATCAATGTACAACATGGGAACAAAGTAAAGACTGACAGATTGCTTTCCATGGGGCCTGGGGGTGGGGGGGAGGGACATAAGATTGGGAGGAAAATTGTAAAACTCAAATAATATCTTTAATAAAAAAAAATATTCTTGCTCTCCCACTTCTTTTAATTTCCCTCACATTCTTTAAGTCTTAGCTGAAACCTCACCTTCTGCAGGAAGCCCTTCACAGATCCCCTTACTGCTAATGTCTTCCCTCTGATATTACCTTCTGCTTATATTTTATATGTACCTATTTATTCACATGTTGTTTTTCATATTAGAGTGAAAATTATAAAAGCAAGCACTTCTTTTGCATTTTTAAGTAACTCCAAATCTTAGCTCAGTGTATAGTACATACTTAGACACTTAATAAATGCTTGAATAATCCATCTTCTTAAAACAAAATATTGGGAATGGATATACTCATTTCTTTATGTTAACCATAAATCTCTCTCTCTTTTTAACCTTTAATTTTTATGATCCTGAATTTATACCAAAAAAGCATTTGTATACGTGTAAAAGACCATGTAGAATGGATTCTCTATGAAACTGTGAACCTCCATTTCACAGAGCTTGCTTTTTGTAAATATTATAAATTCTACATGCTATTTTCAAAACTGTTTTGCTTATTTCTGCTTCCTCTTTAATTCCCTTCTGTCATCTTTTGTGGATATGAAATAAATCCTTCACTTCTCTCTTTCTGGGGCATTGCTATTTCTAAACTTCTCTCTCACCCCATCCAATTCATTGAAACCTGAGAAAAAACACTTGAGGCAAATTAACAAAAATAATCTATACTACAGCTATGTTCAATAATGTATGTTTCAGTATGTACTTTTTGTCTATACTTCTATAGGAAGATGCGAGTAAAACATTTCATAAGTTCTCTTGGGGCAGCTAGGTGGATAATACATCAGTCCTGGAGTCAGGAGTACCTGAGTTCAAATCTGGCCTCAGACACCTAATTACCTAGCTGTGTGGCCTTGGGCAAGCCACTTAACCCCATTTTGCCTTGCAAAAACCTTTAAAAAACATGCTAATAAGTTCTCTAGAAATATGGTTGATTATTACATTTTTGATAAGTCTTAGATCCTTCTGAGTTATTTTTCTTTACAATTTTGTTTTGCTTGTATAAATTGTTCTCCTGCTTATGTTCCACTTCATTCTACCTTTTTTAATATTACCTAACACTCTCTCAAATTGTCTCTGTCATTTCTTACAGTGTATAGTATTCCATTCAATTCACATATTGCAATCTTTCCAACCATTCTCCAGTTTTTTAAGAGGTAATCAAAGATCCTTCCATAGATTATGATTCTTTAATTCCTCATTTCAGGATCAGGAAGTTTGTTGTACACCTATTCCCTGCCTGGTATTATTTTGGGGGAAACTAGATGGTATCACAAATAAAGCATTGAACTCAGAGTCAGGAATTTCTAGCTTTATTAACTATGCAAACATGGGAAAGTAATATAATTCAAGCCTCAGTTTCCTAATCTAAAAAATGAGGATAGTATTAGCACCTTCCCATCTCAAGGTTAATGTGAGAATATAATGACATATTTGTCAAAAGTTTTATAAACTTTAATGGCATTATTATTACTATAGCTTCAGCTATTAATAATAATAATAATAATACTGCCTTCCAGTTTTCATTAGTTTCCCCTGAAAAATTTAATGTATTTCTACATCAAGCTCTGTGTTTGTGTAACTCATCTTTGTCCATTTTAGATAAGAATTATGTTCATTTTATTTCTACTCTTCTCCATATTTGATACTCTAATTCTTAAGCACTTCAATTATGAGAATCATCAATTTCCAAACTCTTCTTCTTTTCTATGCTAATATGTTTCTTTTTAGCCTCTTTCCTCTTTCCAGTCTTCAAACCCTTAGAATAGAACAAATCAATTTCAGGATATATTTTTTTCTCATTTAACTGCCTCAAAATTCTGTGAAAATATTAAGATTCAAAAAGGACATATTTCTTCACCCCCCCCACTAGAATGTTAGTATTAAATTATCATACAGCTCCTTTCAGTTGTTCAAATCAATTTTTCTAGCTTGGTTTCCTTTAGACTTTGTTCTTTTTTAGTTAGAAATGCTTCAAAGTCCTCCATTTCATCAAAAATCTATTTTTTTTTCTGCAGGATGATGTTTCACTTTTTGGGTAAATGATTCTTGGTTGCTAAAACTTTTATTTTGGGGAATATTGCTTTTCAATTTTCTCCTCTTATTTTATTTTATTTTTTGGTGTTTGCAAGGCAAACGGGGTTAAGTGGCTTGTCCAAGGCCACACAGCTAGGTAATTATTAAGTGTCTGAGACCGGATTTGAACCCAGGTACTCCTGACTCCAGGGCCGGTGCTTTATCCACTTTGCCACCTAGCTGCCCCTCTCCTCTTATTTTAGAATAACTGTCAAATCATGTGTGATTCTGAACATGGATCATTGGTACTTGTACTACTTCCTTCTGAATGCCAACAGTATTTCTTTCCTTTGGTATGGGATTGCTGGATTTGGTCTATGAAATTTCTGGGATTTTTTCCTTTTGAGAATTCCTTCAGGAGGTGATCAGTGGATTCTTTCGATCTTTACTTTATCCTCTGGTTCTAATAGATCAAGCCAATTTTTTGTTTATGATTCCTTGAAATGTAGTGCCTAGGATTTTTAGGATTACTGTAAGGAAGTTCAGTGATTCTTAAATTCTATTTCTTTGACCTTTTTTTCTAGATCAGATATTTTTTATATCATAATTTTCTTATAATTATAAAAATATTGTTCTAATATCTCTTATATTCTTATGAAGTCATTTATTTGTTGTCTCTTCTAGTTTTCATGGAATCCATTTCATGCATAAGGTTTTCTCTTTAGCTACCTTTTTATTTCAATTCTTTCTTTAAAGGGTTTCCTTTCATTTTAAAATATTTTGCTTAATTTCTTGTATTGCATGGAACTTATGAAAAAATCCATTTTTCCTCTTTGGATCACTTCTTGTATTTCTTTTAGAGATCCTTTTTTGCAGATTTCCAGATTTCCAAATACCTGATTATTTTAAATTTGATCAGATTTCCAGCTTTAGATCTTGAACTAGGACTTTGTATTCACCTCCTAGGAATATTCACCTCCTAGTTGGACTTTTGATTCATAGTTTTGGACTTTTTTGGTGCCCTGACTTTCTGCATTGATTTCTACTTCAGACTCCTTAGATCTTTGAGATTCAGAACACCTAGAGCCTTGGGACATAGTGACAGAGAACTTGAAACCCCTGAGTGTTTTACTGAAGTGCTCTCAAGCATTTCCCAGGCCTTTTCTCATTGGTGGTCCTTTATTCCTGCTTTCTGGGAAAACAAATCTTTCAGCTTCATGTGTCCATTGACATCTCTTCCCTGGAAGGTTATGCTTGACTGATATTAACTGTACTACAAGAGTCTCATTTACTTACCATTCTTAGGTTTCTGGCTGACCTCTTGAACGGTTTTAGGGTGGAAGCAATAATTTATTATGGTTTCTCATTGATTTTTTGATCATTTTTGTTCTTGTATGAACTTCAGGTTTCTAATGAAGTAGGTAGGCAACTGTGACTCCTAGTCAGGCAATCATCTTTGCAGAACCATGAAATTTCAATCAGGAGGTCCAATGAATTTCTGGGTCTCAAAACAATTAGCACATTACCTCTGTGAACAGGAGAATTTGGAGATCCCTGTAACTGACAAAAAAAATGCCATGAGACAGATGGGATTTACTGAGTTTAAGAAATATAAAGTTAAATGAATAGATCAAGATGTTAGTAATAGCCATTTATCCATACAATGTACACACTGCACATCTTCCTTTTCAAATTGTCTTAGATTCTATCTGCATTAGTATTAGATATGATAAAAAGTTTCCACATTATGACTTCCTATTATTTAAACAGTCCTGCCATTGTCAGAGACTCAGATATGGTTGGTACTGTAGCCAGTGAGATCTTTTTATGGAGCCCTGACAAATATCATTCTGCTTTGTCAAAATATGGCCTTTGCTCTTGATTTCTCTTTGGTAATATTATATTTGCTAGGCAAAACTAAACATCCTAGCTCTATAATTTAATTGATTTTTGGATCAGCCATTTAATGTCTCTCTTTTTTTTTTTTGCAAGGCAAATGGGGTTAAGTGGCTTGCCCAAGGCCACACAGCTAGGTAATTATTAAGTGTCTGAGACTGGATTTGAACCCAGGTACTCCTGACTCCAGGGCTGGTGCTTTATCCACTGCACCACCTAGCCACCCCATTTAATGTCTCTTAATTTCTCTTGGTCTTAGTTTCCTCAAATGTAAAATGGGGGTGAAAATGGATATTTCCTTCCATCTCTGAATCTGTGACTCTGAGAACATAGAAGATGAACTTCCAAGATTCTAAGATGATAGACTGGGGAATTTCATTTCACATAATTCTGTTTTTGCTTTTCTTCTTCTTAAGGCTCTGTTCACATCCCCTATATATATTTTTTAAATTCCTTTTCTTTTTTTCTCCTTTAAAAAAATAATTAGTATGGTTGTAACAGAACAAATGTAGAATTTTATTTTTGCTGTCTATCTCTCCAATGATTGTCTTCAGATTAGGCAACTAGAGTCTCTGATTCCTCTATTATATAAAAGAAAACATTTCATCAATACTGACTAAAACTAAAATATTTCATAAATAGGGCATACAATGGATTGGCTTCTGATAAATAATTTATTTCCACAAGTTATTGATGCTCTCATAAGGCAGGAGTGGCAGAGCGAAATGAAGCCGTAAGTGAGTTATGAATGCTCATCATTAACTTGCAAAATATAATGTATCCAGAGCTACCCTGTTATATATCATCTAATGTGTAAACTCAGGAATCAAAATGGCCTGCAGGTGTACCCAGAAAACCCAGGATGACTTCAATGGGCAAAAGCCATACATCCCAAATCAAAATTCAACATTGTATTTTATATGACAAAAATTAATATTTCCAGATAGTCTATATCCATGTTAAATAATTGTGCATGTTCCCTGCATTTCCATTGCTTAGAGACAAAATATTGATTCATTTTTCATCTTCTTTGATTAGTTTCTCAACTTTTAAAGTATCCATTCTAAATCAGCACTATATTTAACATCTTTATCTCATTGCTTTTATTACACTACACTAAAAACTTTCACTACCAAAAAGTTACCTCTTTTCCATCCCACCCACCAGAGAAAAACTTTCTCCTGTTTTATTCAAGCTTAGAATTTAATGCACATAATTTGCACCCATCAGTTTCACAAAAGATCTTCAGTCCAAGTTAGTGCAATTCATCTGTCAGTAAGACTTTATATGATGAATACATTCCCTAATTGCAAAAAAAATCCCTAAGCAAAAGATTCAACTGCTGGGCTTAATTGTTCACCACTGCATTATTCTTTGCTGAAAAGATTGGATACCAGCCATATTCAGTTTCATGTCCATTTGAAGCCACCAAGGTTACTTTGAAATGTCATACAGACTTGCAGTTTTTCAAGTGATCTGAAGAAGAAAAAAAAAGAGAGAATTCCATACTGACTTTTAAATATATTAGAAGTCCTTGAAAATTAAGGTCAGAAAGTGACCATCAGACAGAAAGTTTAGTGGAACATATTTTTGGTTGTTGATGATAATGGTGTCCCTAATTCATAGAACACTTTACTCCCCTTTGTTGCAGGAGGACACTGCTGCCTTCTCAATACTCTTTACTCCAGCTAGATTGTTTCAGAATGAAAGGGGAAAATACCACACCTGAGTAGTTGGAGTAGTAGTAGTAGTATGGAGGAATCTCATACCCCTAATAGACTCACAGCAATATTGTAGTTATTCAAAACCCACCATGAGGTTGAGCAATAAAATAATTAGGTTCTGTATTACTTAACCAAAAAAAATATTTTCAGACACACCAGAGTAAGCAAGGGCTTTGCTTCAGTGTATGTAGCTCATAAATGGAAGAAGCCTTTTTTCTTATTTTTTTCTGGACTAGAGCCAGGGAAATCACATCCCAATTTGGAGTAGGGAGATTTGGCAAAAATCTCATTTATGATTAACATAGGGAGCCAGTTTGGGTCATTGGGCTCTAAAGCAGAGTTTTCTTTTTACTTTTAATAATAACTTGATGGTGTTGTGCAAAGAAGGCCATCAGAATGTCAGGCAGATCACTTACAGTAAACTTTTGGGAGAACATGGACAATATGGGCAGATATATATGGATTGTAACCTGCATCACTGGAGGGGATTGCTTAATTTATGAGATCACAGATTCACTTGGGTAATGAGAGCATTAAGAGGAAACAAGAACACAGTGAATAGAGACCTGATTCCTAAATCAGGATGATCTAGGATCAAGTTCTACCTCAGGAACCAGATCTAGAAAGTCACATAATCTTTCAATGCCTGCATAATTAATTAAATTTTTTAAGCAAATGTATATCTATATTCATTTAATGTACCTTGTTCTTTCTCTCTTATTCTCTTTCTCTCTCTCTCTCAATGTGTGTGTTTGTGTGTGTGTGTGTGTGTGTATATATATATATATATATATATATATATATATATAAAATACACCTTGTACATAGTAGACATAGTAAATGTTTTTTTTAAATGAATGTAGCTTTGCTTCACAGTTTTAATTTACATAATGGTCATTTAGGTCACAGTATTAATTTACATAATGGTCCTATGAGGTAAGTAGACTAAGGATTTAATATACATTTTATACCTAGTATTGAGGAATAATGTTTGGCCAATAGGAACTTGGATACTTTGTTATTTGAGTAGCAAAGGGGTATATAATGCTTTCAGGAGGACTAGTACCTCTAGTGTGAGGGATTGCTATGCCCTTTTTCAGGGCTGCTCATTCATCCTTGGTGTGCCCTCTCATCTGTGGCTTTAAGAAGCTGTAGCATATAACAGTCACACAGAGGTAAACTGTTTTGACAGACAAACTAACCCAAGCTTGGGGTAACCAATAGATTTCAAACCTTTTGGTGAGTTAGGGGGATGCCCACCCCAGGCCAGCCAGTAGAAAAGGCAGATGAGAACAATTTGTTTCAGTGGCCAGGAAGGTGACTGAAGGAGGTACTGTGAAAAACTTAGAGCTTGTGTAGGCATTAAAGATACCAAGATTCTCTACTACAAATTGGGTCCTCAATGATTATCTCAGGATAACTCAGGAAGAGAGAGAGTGAGGTTGATGATTTTGTACAACTTTGATGCACTTTGATGTCATTAGCTCTTTTCAAAAACAAAGGATAAATAACAACAATTTGTTTTATATTCTGGCATATGATTTGAACTGGGTACAATTCTAAAGAACTGACCCCTAAGCAGTTAATCAATCCAGATTCATTAGGTCTTTACTATGTGCTAAGCCCTATTTTAAAAACTAGGGGGGGTGGCTAGGTGGTGTAGTCGGGGTGGCTAAGCACCGGCCTTGGAGTCAGGAGTACCTGGGTTCAAATCCGGTCTCAGACACTTAATAATTACCTAGCTGTGTGGCCTTGGGCAAGCCACTGAAACCCATTGCCTTGAAAAAACCTAAAAAAACAAAAAACAAAACAAAAAAAAAACCCTAGGGATACAAAGACCAATATGAAACAGTACCAGCCCTCAAACAATTTATTATTTTTTTAAGAGGCAACATATACAAGAATAAATATAGCATCTCTCTAGGATTACTTTTCCCCAAATCACACTTGTTTTAGCTGGTTGTGTTTCCAGAGGGCAGATGACTATTTCTGTTCAGTGTGCTAAGGGTAACTCTGTTGCTGCAATTTCTAGTACCATTATTTATAAACTACAACTGGTATGATTCTCATTATCAATCAACCAGTATAACTCTATTAGCATTTGTAAAAGGGATTTACCTAGAAAGAAGAACATGAATGGTAATTATTTACACAACCCAAGGATGCACTTTCCCCTGAAACAAAATATTTGGGAAGGATGGAGTACAGACTTTTTAAATTTTCTATCATCAGCCATTATAGTTCTAATAGATTTTACTACAATCTGACCTTCCCTAGTTCTTTTGGATCTCTCAGTTGTTTGGAGACTCCTATTAGAATATTCATTTAGTCTTCTTCTAAAAAACCCAGATGCATTAACAGATATATGATGACCAGATAGGAAAAGGGAAACCACCCTAATTCAAATTTGGCACCTTGCAATTAACCCTGATATATAGTTGGTAAAGCTACGAATTGGTTGGTACATTCTGGAAAGCAACTTGGAACAATTCCTCAAAACACTACTTAGCCACAGCAGTGCTGCTACTACTACTACTACTAAACCCATATCTCCAAAAAGATTTTAAAAAAAGAAAAGATTCTTTATATACAAGAATATTTAAGTAGGTCTTTTATATCACCAAGGAACCAGAAATTAAGGAATATATATTAATTGGAAATGGCTGAACAAATTATAAGTGAATGTGATGGAATATCATATTGGAATATTGTATAATAATGGAATATTATGAAAAATCACAAAAAGAAGAGTTGCAGAGGACTTTGCAAAAACTTATATGAACTAATGCATAGAAAAGAAAAAAATAATTTCTTTTTTAAAATTTATTTTACTTTATTATTATTTTTATAATTTCTATAATTAAAATGTAGAATGAGAAGCAACTTTGAAGATTTGAAAACTCTGACCAACACAATAACCAACCACAATTAGTGAGGATCAATGATGTAACATGCTACCAACTTCATTTCAGAGAAGTGATGGATTCAAGCTGCAGAATGAAGTAGTTTCCACACATAACTATTGTGACCATTTTTTTTACTATGCATATTTGTAATAAGTGATTAGTATTGTTTCTTTTTTCTTAATAGAAGAAAAGGTAAGCTGAGAAAATGAATTTTTGTTTACTGAAAAAAATTTTAAAGGAGAAAAAAACAATAGTGTTCCTTATGCGCTACCAGAAAGGAAAAGAGAATGAGAAATTGGTTTCTTTTAGTATATGAACTCAGTTTCAGTTCTGCATCTCCTAGATCATCAATTCTCCCATCTCCTAACTAGAAGGTTTTTTTTCATTATTTTACAGTATCAGTCCCTCAGTAACCCATGCCTGAAAACATGTTCCCCAAAGTGCCACATGCTGCATTAGAACCAGATAGGCTTATTTGGGGGAGGGTATAGGGCAAGTGGGGCTGGGTGGCCTGCCTGGGGCCACATAACAGGGTGATATTTGGGTGTCTGGGGCCGCATTTGGACCCAGGTGCTCCTGGCTCAAGGGCCAATGCTCTGTCTGCCACCCAGCCACACCTACTATTATTACTATTTTATTTTATTTTGGGTCTTTTTTTTCCTTCTTTTTGGTTTTTGCAGGGCAGTGGGGATCGGGTGGCTTGCATGTCACATGGTTGGGTGATTATTGGGTTTACGAGTCTGTATATGGACTCTGGTGCTCGTGGCTCCAGGGCTGGTGCTTTGTCCATTGCACCACCTGGCCATACCTACAATTATTACTATTATTGTTTTTAATTTTAATTTTTTTCTCTCCCCTTTACTTTTTTTGCCCAAGCAAGTCTATCTATATTCATGGGAGGAGGGGTATTGTGTTTACTTGTAAACAAGAATATTTTATTAATGTAAAAAAAACATTTGTACAAAATGAGAATAAAAAATAAATTAAAAAAAAAAGAACCAGATAGGCAACATCTGCCCAGGCTTTGTATGACCCACTAGAAAGGGCAAATCTGAATATGTTGTAAGAAGAGTTCCTTCATTGACCAGTTCCTCATTATTGTGTGTATGCATGTATACATGCGTATATATAATATGTTTGTATATATGTATAAAACATGCAAAATGAATGCAAGGTCAATTTGGGGGAGCAAGGGGATCCCTTTTCTCAGATATATATAGTATCAATAAAACCTATATTCTGACTTCCTAGAGGCAATTTTTCTAATAGCTTGGGTTATGGCTCATTCTGAGGTTTCTTTCCCCAAAAAAGAAAGTAAAAAGCAACTAATTATACAAGTTGAGTCAGGTATGGGAGGAGGTAGTTTATTATTGCATGTAAGAATTCTAATCATAAAAAACTGCATAGTATTCATTAGCAGGATGACTTAAACAAGATTCAGTAACTTATAACTACAGTACAATCTATTTAAAGGTTGATATTTAAATATCAACAGACCATAAATTTTGTAGGACTGTGAATTAGGCAGTTTACATTTCACTTAGAGTTGCATTATCCAAACAGCTCACAGGATCTATCTTCCGATAAAACCTGGCTTGGACAAATCTTCCCTTCTCCAGAAGCACTGTGGCTCCTCCTCCCCTGCTGCCATTCAGTTCTTATCTTAAGAGTTGCTTCCAATCCTGAATGCTTCCATCTCAGGATGGACATTCATTTGCTTAAAATTAAGAAAAAAAGAAATAAAACAAAGCAAAGAGGCAGCCTGAACCCAAACTCAGAATCATTGAAGTAGGATATACACTTTAGATAGCATAAGCTCTTAGCCTTATTGAAGCCTAGGGTGGGAGATGGAATAGAAGCCACATTTCTCCCATCCCACAGCCTTTTGGTAAGTAAATAGCTTGGCACAATCTTTATATGATTCATATCCAGAAAGAAAAAGAGTGACTACCTTCCCCTTTTTTCCCTTAGTTTACTAAGTTCTGTCTTCTCAGCTGATAAGGGTCACTTTGTCATCTCAAAATGTAAGCCCTCTAGTACTAAGTAACAAATTATAGGAAGTAAACTCCAAAAGGTAGGCCAGAACTAGAAATGGCAATCTTGAACATGTTGCATGGAATGACCCTTGAAATTCATGTCTGATTATGCTACATAATGGTGTAGAAACTGCTGCTCAGAGAGATAATATTATTTGATTTTGTAAATTATTTTCTAATGAAACTGGATTTGATCCAAATATCTTTCTATTGCATCATGCTAAACTAGCTTGGATGCCCACATAGTTTTAGCTATTCTAGATAATTCTCAACTTCACTGATGTTTACCCTAAGAAATACTTACCAAAATATTTTCTGTTATAAGTGATATTGAACTGAGAAATATATTCATCTAGAGCTTCTTTTAATACAAACTAAACAATTAAATGTTTACAGTGGTTTGTAAAAAGTATCCAAAATTGGCATACAATAAAGCAAAATCAATATTATGTCTGTTTATGTAACTTGATATGATTAGATATTGGATTGTCAGATATTTATATAATAAAACTAGGTTGTATAATAGTGATAGCACTATTTTAGGTTTTTGCAAGGCAAATGGGGTTAAGTGGCTTGCCCAAGGTCACACAGCTAGGTAATTATTAAGTATCTGAGGCCGGATTTGAACTCAGGTACTCCTGACTCCAGGGGTGGTGCTCTATCAACTGCGCCATCTAGCTGTCTGCCACTTCCTAGTTTTTAAAAGGAATTTTATATCAATAAATAGACAAAAGATATGAATAGTTTTCAAAAGAAATTTGAAAATTGCATACAACTACATGAAAACATTCTGTATAACACTAATAAGATAAATAATTATTATTATTAAAAACTGCATCTAAATTTCCTCCTCATGACCAATAAATTGATAAATATGACAAAAAATGGAAAATGTATTGGAAATGTGTGATGATAAACACATTCATGCACTGTTGGCAAAACTGAAAACTGCCTCAATCAATCTAATTATCAGTTCAGAATTAGGCAAGATAAGTGATTGAAATGTACATGTACCTGCTTCTTATCTAAGAGATCTCACTACTAGTCATCCAGACCTCCCAGAGATCAGATCAGAAACAAAAGTTTGATTATATTCAGAAGTACTCATATCAGCACTTGTGCTGGCAAAGTGTGAGATACAAAGCAGGTGTATATTCTTTGGAGAATCACTGAGCATACTTTTATGTGAGTGTAATAGAGTATTTTTGTTTGGTGAGAAATGATAAATATAAAGATTTCAGAGAAACATGAAAACATTTGTATGTGATAGAGTGAAATAAATAGAAATGGAAAAACAATTATACAAAATAGCAGCAACAATGTAAAGGAAAAGATCACTAAAATGAAGCTAAACTAAGCAGTTAAAAAACCAATAATTGTCCTGGAGAGCAGATAATGAAATCTTCCTCCTTTCTCTCAGCAGAGATGTAATGGCAATGAAGACTGAAAGTTGAATAGTGAAAAAAAAAAGAAAGTTGAATAGCATGCAAGAGGCAGTGACTGTGTGGGTTGTGTTATAGCTAAGGGTTTTGTTTTGTAACAGTGGGGTGGGGGGAAAATTCTTGTGTAAGGCTTAAATTAATAGCTAGAAAGATCTGTAATGTAAAAACAAAGGGCATCAGTTAAACTTTTTTTTTAAAGAAGGGATTAACACCAGAAGATCTTTTCCTTGTTCTTTCTTTTTTTTAAATTTTTTTCCTTGTTCTTTCTTAAAAAGGATTAGACTTGAGAACCTGTTCTATCCTTCTAAATTCCGTTAACATCTAGTATTATCTTATAATTATGAAATATTTTTGTGATTTTATTCCATTTATGTAGAACTTTAATTAATCCTATATTTTCCTCTCTGCCAAGTCAAGACCCTTGAAACTTTTTGTCTTCAAGAGGCATTCCTCCTTATCTTCAAATAGTATTTATAAAGCACTCACTTTTGGGTCTAACATTTCCTTTTTGTTGCATTTTTAATGGGTTTCAGAAGAGGAAAAAAAAAGCAATGTGAATAATGATTCTTTCCTTTCAGAAAAATGCAACCATTCATTCATGTTCTTTTATTTTTCATGTAGTGTTTCAGGATTAATTCTTTACTTTTTACTTTCTGTTTTTCTAATATTTTCTCATTATGATTTCTTTAGTAAAAAAAATATAGTGTCTATCTATAAAGTTAATTTTCCTAGGTTAACAGAAAAATATAAAGTATCTCAAAAGTCACAGTGAAGTTTTAAACTTTAAGCTTCAACAAAGTTTTAATAACTTTAAATAGCACTAAGACATTTGGAACAGCCTGTATATCAATATTGTTTGTGTGCAATTTTTTCAGAGGCTCAGAGATTTTTATAGTGTATAGTGGACAAATTGGGAAGGGAGTCCCCACACTTTAGTTCCTTCCCATTTCTGTCACTAATTATTGATGTGACCTAAAAGTAGTCACTTATTTTCTGAACCTGGGTTTCTGTTTCAGTAAAAAGAGGGGCATGGATCATTGCTCTTCGAGTCCTATTTCCACTCTTATGTTTCAGTAAGGATTTTATTGTTATTTGCAAAAATAAATATTCTGTGGATCAACTTAATTTGGAGGTTCATCTGATTTATCAATTGGTGGAAATATAATAAATAACATTAGAAATTCTGACTTCCTTTTACCAAATCTCTTTTCTATGAAAAATCACCCCTTGAAGAAGCTGTTCCCAGTTATTTCTCATGTAATAACTTTAAATCATGTTTTGTGCCTATCCATAACATTACTCAGTGCTGGGTAAAGCATTGCTCTCCTTGAAAGGAAATATTCATTTAGCAAGTGCAATACTTGGATGAAGTCATGGTGAGTCAAGACTAAATTTAATGATATCTTCATAAATCACCAAAATGGGCAATGATTTCGGGGAGCTCTGTTAACTCATCCTCTAGTTTTATCAATCCTCTCTGGAAATAATTAATACCTTAAGATCTGCAGAACTTTGGCACTCGGGGCTTTAGACATCAGAATAAAATATATTTTTAAAAAAGCAGCAACAAAATGAAATAACTGAGCCTTATATAGGTGTATTGAAGTTGCCCAGGAATTGAAGTTGGCATGGACTGTGCATGCTTACACATGGTTTCCCTTGAAAGAGGCAGCGAGTTGGTTAGGGGGAAAATGCTATTTGCAACAAGTTTCCTGTGCCTTGGAGGCTATTTTAAGATCAGTCCCAGTGGAAACCTAAGCAGAGGCAAATAATTGAATCTGATCCTCCAGGATCAGGCTGCAGCTCTACACAGGCTTTTTACTAGCATCTAGATTGGCACAGGTGTTGAGCTACTTTTTAAAAATGGATTAAATTGCCTGTAGGTAACGAGAATTTACCTCCCCTTTCTAACCAACACATTAACCCCAAACATAAGTTGTGAGATGAGTTTAGCTTAATATTCCCCTACTTTTCCTTTCTAGATATGTCTCCTGAAGAGTAAGAATCTAATTTTGGCAAAAGATTCACCCAAATAACAGATGCTAAATGAAAAGAGTAAATGTTAAAAATTCCTAATAAATACATACCTGTGGTCACCTTAATGAGCAATGGGTCAAAGCCCATCTGTAGATTTTATTTCTATTTGAGCTGGAAGAAGGAATGACCAAGATGTAAAGGCAAACTTGGATTTACTGTGCAGACTAGTATCTATAGAATGTCTTTTGGTCAACAAGCAATTAAATACCTCTTTCTGTGCTTTACTAAGCACTGCTGGAATCCTATCTTCTAAAAGTACTATTCATTTTCTTAGTCTTTCTCTACAAACATTTTAAAGATATGGAACTCTTCTGTGTTGAATTTCACATGATAGAATTCTGAAGTATTGCATAAAGTTAGGACAGGCTTCAGTTATTTCTGAAGTAACAATAATTAAATCTGTCTTCCCTTACCAATGACTTTGCCATAGAATCCTTAGATATTCCTCCCAGAAACTTAAAACAGCATTTCAAAACAATTATAAGCCCTTAGAAAATGAATTTTTTAATCAAGTCATGTATAGAAAAAAGTATTACTTGAATGTGTCATGTCAGATGAAGAGTACACCAATATATACTTGATTCAGTTTTTAAAAAATAATTTCATTTAACAATCTTCTTTTATTTGGGTTTGATTAACTAATTGCTCTCCCCACTCAGCTATTTTTCAAAAACACATAATTCAAAGTGTGTAAAAGTTTTTAAACTTCACAGTCTCTGGTGACACACAGGAATGAACTCTAGTTAAAAAGAAGAATTCACCAATAACACTTAATATATAGCACCAGAAGCTGCCTAAATTAGTCAAAAATCCAAACAAATGTTTTATTTATCATCCATTCATCCATCTATCTATCTATCTATCTATCTATCTGTTTTTACCTCTATCCATCTACATAACTATTTAGCTAGTTCTTTAACTTTTTTAAAAGGTGACTTCACTGTCATAAGGAGCTCCTCATAAGGAATTTCCACTAATGCAAAGGAGTACCTTCTGTATGACTTTTGGTCTTTTGATAGGGCTTTGAAAGATTAACTGATTTTCAGGATCAGACAATTAGTATATATCATAAGTAGGACTTGAAACTGGGTCTTCCTGATTACAAGGTCAGTTATATATCTATCCTACCAGCACTTCTATATCTAGTACATTTTCCATACTGACTGTCTCTATACTAGGCAAGATATAATCTTCATATAGCATATCATGTACATACCTGAGCAGTATACTAAATAATATGCTGTAAATATTTAGCAACTAACTCAAAAAATGGATGCATGACACTTTTAAATTTAATCTACATTATTAACATTTTCTCTATTACTTTCTTATGTCTAAACAATCAATAAAACAATAAATCAAGCCCTGATCTGAAACATTTTCCATGTCTGATACGCAAATACTCATATTAAAAATTCAATGATTGGTTCTCATATCATAGTTTAAACTAATTTCAACATCTCTAATATCTGAGAAAAGGAATTAATATTATTTAATGATTTTGTAGTAATTATAGTCCCAAATATGTTTTCATTATTTAAGCTATTAAGACCATTAAGGAAAAAAAAAGTTCTTCTGGTAAAAATTTAGTTCCTCTTGTAAAAATCAAAAAGACCAGTATATATAATGAAAAACAAAACAATTCTAGTATCTTAAATTGCATATTTCATTACAGAGGCATTATTACAGAAGAAGAAATAATGCTTTTTCCTAGGGCACAAATTTTACAAGATACAAATATTTATCACTTATACTTTTTAAAGTGTATTATTATTTTTTAACATTCTTAAAAAATTTTTTTGAGTTCCAATTTCCCTCCCTCCATCTGGATCCTTACCCTCCCATTGAGAAGGCAAGCAATATAATATCAATTAAACATGTGAAATCATCCAAAACAAATTTCCATATTATTTGGTACCAAACAAAGCAAGAAAAATAAAGTATCACATGTGCTGCTGAACAACATAGATGTCCCTATAATAAATTCCTCCTCCACTTAATCAAATTTATCTTAATTACCTTTTATTATTTCCACAACATGAATTACAAATTTTATTGTAGTGTCCATTACATACTTTTTACTCTGAGCATAATTAGTGCTGCTTTTCACAGGTGCCAAAATGTCTAGTTATGAGACAGTTCAATAATACATATTCAAAAAAAGTAAATAATCCTCTATAAGGTCAACATCACCCATAAATCCTCTTGGAAAGTGAATTTTGAGTTAGGATTGCAGGATTAATAAGTAACATAGATTCAGTGGCAGAGATTATTAAAGGTCAGAGAAAGAATAGAATCAAAGACTAGGAGTCAGAAAATCATGTTTGAGAACCATGTGTAGTGCATTTTGGCAAAGCATGAGCAATATGGAGGAATAATGGGAGGAAAGACTGGAAAAATTGGAAGCCAGATTGAATGTCAGACTGAGAATTTTCAACTTAGTTTTATAGATAGTGGAAAATTATTAAAGGTTATATGTTAAACTGTTTTATAACATTCTCAAAGAAAAGTTTTATTTAATTGCAAAGTCATTAATTGGTATCTTTGAGAATTTGAGGAAGGCAAGAGTTTGATAAAAATATACCTGAATAGTAAAAGCATTCAAAACTAAACAAGGGATAGAGAACTATTCCAGTAGATAAAATAAATAATTTTGATCATATAAAATTAAAAAAAGATTTTTGTACAAACAACACAAATGTAATTCAGATTAGATGAGAAGCAAACCATTGGAAAAATCACTGCAACAAATTTTATTGATAATGATTTGCTATGTAAGATACATAGAGAACTGATTCAATACTTATGTATAAGATCTACAAGATCTATGATAACTAAATTGACAAAGGATATGAAGGATATGAAGAAATATTTTTCAAAGGAAGAAATTTGTTATTAAACTTTTGAAAAATGATCTAAATACTAATAATTAGAGAAATGTAAGTTAAATAATTTTGAGGTTGTACCATATTAGATTGCCAAAGACAACAAAAGGAAAATGACAATAATTGGGACAGTTCCCGATAGATTTGGTACTGCCATTATGGAAAGCAATTTGATACTTTGCTCCAAAGTTTCTAAATTTTGACTAATATCACACAGATATCAAAGGAAAAAAAAGAACCTGAATGTTCAAAATTTCTTATTGTTGTTCTTTTACAAGAAACTGGACACCAGTGAGGTATTAGATAAATAAATTGTGGTATATGAATTTAAATGAGCATAATTGAGATGTAAGAAATGGAAAAAAAAGTTTTAGAGAAGCCTGAGAAGACCTATATGAGTTGATGCAGAATGATATGAGCAAAAGCAGAACAATTTCTATAATTACAACATTATAAAGGAAAAAAGTCTGTGATTTGAGAATAATAATCAACTCTAATTCCAGATTATATATAATTCTAAATGGCATGATGCTTACCTCTTTACAAAGAGATTGAAGATTCAGAATCAGACTTTATTTTTCAAACATAGCCAAAATCAATCAATAAACATTTATTAAGTGCCTACCATGTACCAGGGACTATGTTAAACCTTGAGGATACAAAGAAAAGCAAATGCCATCAAGGAGCTCATAGTCTAATGGAGGGAGACTACATGCAAATAACATTGTACATACAAGCTAATCAGTGAATACATAATAATTACTAGAAGGAATCATGAGAATTAAGAGGAATTGTGAAGGGTTTCCTTTAGAAGGTGAGATTTTACCCTGAATTTAAAGGAATCCAGGAAACCAGGAGGCAAAGCACATTCCATTTATAAGAGATAGACAGATAAAATGCCCCAAATCAGAAGAAGGAATTTCTTGTTCAAGGAGGAAAAGATCATCAGACTAAAGAGCATATCAGAGGGTAAGGACTTAGGAGACTGGGAGAGAGTAAGCAAGACTAGTGAGAAGATTATAAAGGGATTGAATTCTAAACAGTCTATTAGAATTGATTCTGGAGTGAAAGGGAATCAATTGAGTGGGGGAGGGGTGTGTGACATATTCAGACCTGTCCTTTAGAAAGATCACTTTGAGAGCCAAGAGCAGAATGGGCTTGACTAGGGGGAGTGGACAGTAGACTATCCAGTAGACTTCTGGAATGGTTTAGGAATGAGGAGATGAGGACCTACTGCAGGGTATGGGTAGTATCATAGGAAAGAAGGGATATATTCAAGAGATGTTATGAAGGTAAAAACTATAGGACTTACAAATGATTGGATAGGGAGTTGGGGAAAGTAACTGAGAGTAAGGAAATGGTGAGGACACCTAGGGATGATAGGTTAAATTGAGGTTCCCCATTATTATAACTTTATTCTTCATCTTGTAATTCATTTAACTTTTTGTTTAAGTATGTATAATCTGTGGTGTTTGGTAGATACATGGCAAATATTGAAATCAGTAGTCTGTTATTTTTCACAAAAATATTTTTCCTTTTTTAATTTTAATTAAGTATATTTTTGCTGTTGTCTTGTCTAAAATTATAATTGCTACCCTTGCTTTTTTCATATTCCAGTGAAGTCTAATAGATTTTACTGTCTGTGTGAGTATATATGCTTCAAAGTGTTTTTTTTTGGTAAAAAACATATTGTTGAATTTTGCTTTCTAATCCATACTGACCTCTTTTATTTCATGGGGGAATTTATCCCATTCACATTTACAGTTATGATGGTCAATTGGTTATTTACTTCTATTCTATTGAACTGCTTTATCTCTATACTCAAAGATCTCTGTTTATTTCAAGTTGTTATCTTTTCTTTTTTTCTCTTTATATTATCCCATTTCCAAGCTTAGAATTTTTTTTCTGCTTATGACTTCTCCCTGCCTGAAATGACTCCATTCCCCTCTTTCAGTTTAACTTTCCCCCTATTTATTCAAACACATTGCTACTTTATTGTTATTTTCTTTTTTAAAAATTGATGTTTGTTCTTCATTCTTTTTTTTTTTTTTTGCAATGCAATGGGGTTAAGTGATTTAGGTTACAAAATTTCCTTCCACCCTACCTTCCCACCCCTCCCCTCATCAATGAACAGTCAGGTTAACTTTATACACCCATATTTGTGATAAACATGTTTACAGATTAGTTATTTTCAGTATGAAGAATTATAATTAAAGGAGAGAGATACATAAGAGATATTATATGTGTGTCCATCAGATTGAGAAGGTTCTTGTGGTTTTATTTTGTTTTGTTTTACTTCTTCTGGATGGGGGTAGCATTGTCCATAGCGAGTCTAATACAGTTGTTCTAGCACTCTGAACCTCTGAGAGGAGCTGCTTCCATCAATGTTGACCATATCAACATTGTTATTAATTGTGTACATTGTTCTCTTGATTCTGCTCCCTTTGCTCAGTATCAGATCCTATAACTCATTCCATGCTTCTCTAGAGTCTGATCATTTATAGTTTCTTATAGAACAATAGTTTTCCATAGTATTTATGTACCATAACTTGTTTAGCCATTCCCCAGTTGATGAGTATCCTCTCAATTTCCATTTCTTTGCCAGTACAAAAAGAGCTGCTATGAATATTTTGGAACATGTGGAACTTTCCCATCTTTAACAATTTCTTCTGGATATAGGCCCAGAATTGGAATTTTTGGGTCAAAGGGAATGAACAGTTTTATTGTTCTTTGGACATAGTTCCAAATTGCTCTCCAGAATGGTTGGATCATTTCAGAACTCCACCAGCAATGAATTAACATTCCAATCCTCCTATAACCTCTCCAATATTGATCAGTTTCCCATTTTCTCATCTAGGCAATCTGATAGATGTGAGATAATACCTCAGAGTTGTTTTAATTTGTATTTCTCTAATCAATAATGATTTGGAACATTTTTTCATTTGATTGTATATAGCTTTAATTTCTTGATTTGAAAACTGTCCATTTATATCTTTTGACCATTTATCAATCAGCAATTATTTATAACCTTATAAATTTGAGGCAGTTCTCTATATATTTTAGAAATGAGACCTTTATCAGAACTCCTAGTTTCCCAGTTTTCTGCTTGCCTTCGGTTTTTGGCAGCATTGATTTTATTAGTGCAATTTTTTTTTAATTTAACATAGTCAAAATCACTTTGCAGTTTATAATGTACTCTATTTCTTATTTGGTCATAAATTTGTAGGTGACACAGTGGATAGAGCACCCACCCTGAAATCAGGATTACCTGAGTTCAAATCTGACCTCAGACTCAGACCTAGCTGTGTGGCCTTGGGAAAGCCACTTAACCCCATTGCCTTGAAAAATCCTAAAAAAAAAACAAAAACAAAAAAAAACAGAGTTTGTCATGAATTTGTCCCCTTTCCATAGCTCTGATAGAGTATTTCTTGGTCTATTAATTTATTTATGGTGTTGCCCTTCATGTCTAAATCCTGTACCCAAATGGGTATGACCTTATTTTGTTATAGGGCATGAGATGTGGGTCTATGCCTAGTTTTGCAGTACTATTTTTCAGTTTTCTCAACAATTTTTGTCAAGTACTGAGTTCTTATCCCTCCAGAAGCTAATGACTTTGGTTTTGTCAAACAGTAGATTACTGTAGTTATTTACTACTATTTTTTTGAACCTATACTAATCCACTGATCCATTACTTTTATTTCTTAACCAGTACCAGGCAGTTTTGATGATTGCTATTTTGCAGAATAATTTTAGATCTGATAGATAGGCCACCTTACTTTACATTTTTTTTTCATCAATTTCCTTGCTATTCTAGACCTTTTTGTTGCTCCAGATGAATTTTGGTACCATTTTTTCTAGCTTGGTAAAAGTAGTTATTTGGTAGTTTGTTTGTATGGCAATGAATAATTTAATTTGGGTAGAATTGTCATTCTTATTATATTAGCTTCACCTAACCATGAGCAATTGACATTTTCCCAATTGTTTAGATCTGACTTTATTTGGGTGAAAAGTGCTTTATAATTATATTCATCCAGTTTCTGGGTTTGTCTTGGGAGGTAGATACACAAGTATTTAATATTGTCTATAGTTACTTTGCTGTTCACATATAGAAAGGCTGATGATTTAAGTGAATTTAGCTTACATCCTGTTTCTTTGATGCATTTAATTGTTTTAAGGAGTTTTTAGATGATTTTCTTGAGTTCTCTAAGTATACCATCATATCATCTTCAAAGAATGAAAGTTTTGCTTCCTCATTGCCAATTCTGATACCTTCAATTTATTTTTCTTCTTTTATACCACAGCTAGCATTTCTAATACTATATTGAATAGTAATGTTGATAATGAGCATCCTTGTTTCACCCCTGATTTTATTAGAAATGCTCAAAGTTTATCCCTTTTACATAAAATATTTGTTGATGGTTTTAGTTAGATAATATTTATTATTTTAAGGGAAACTCCAGTTAATCTGAGACTTTGTAGTGTATTTAATAGAAATGGATGTTGTATTTTATTAGGCACTTTTCCAGCATCTATTGAGATAATTATATGATTTCTGTTGGTTTGGTTTTGATATGTTCAATTATGTTTTTTTTCTAATAGTGAACCATCCCTGTTTACCTGGTATAAATCCTACCTGATCATGGTATATTATCCTAGTAATAACTAGCTATAGTCTCCTTGCTAAAATTTTATTTGAGATTTTTGTAACAATATTCATTAAGGAGATTGGTCCATAACTTTTTTTGTCTATTTTTGGTTCTTCCTGGTTTAGGTATTAGCACCATGTTGGTGTCATAAAAGGAATTTGACAGATCTCCTCCTATTTTTTAAAAGTTTATATAGAACAGGAATTAATTATTCCTTAAATGTTTGGTAGAATTTCTTTGTAAATCCATCTGGACCTGGAGACTTTTTCTTATGGAGTTTATTGATGGTTTCTTCAATTTCTTTTTCCTAAATGTGGTTATTTAAGTATATCATTTCATCTTCTGTTAATCTTGGAAGTTTGTATTTTTGTAAATATTCATCCATTTCACTCAGGTTATCCAATGTATTGGCATACAATTTGGTAAGGTAGTCCCGAATTATCTCTTTAATTTTCTCCTCATTGATAGTTCACCATTTTCATTTTTGATACTGGTAATTTGGTTATCTTCTTTCTTTATTTTAAATCAGATTAACCAAAGGTTTGTCTATTTTATTCGGGTTTTTTTTTTTAAAGTTTTTGCAAGGCAAATGGGGTTAAGTGGCTTGCCCAAGGCCACACAGCTAGGTAATCATCAGGTGTCTGAGGCCCGATTTGAACTCAGGTACTCCTGACTCCAGGACTGGTGCTCTATCCACTGTGCCACCTAGCTGCCCCTGTTTTTTTTTTTTCATAAAACCAACTCTTAATTTTATTTATTAGATCAATGGTTTTCTTGCTTTCCATTTTATTAATCTCTCATTTGATTTTTAGAATTTCTAATTTAGTATTTAATTGGGGATATTTAATTTTTTCTAGCTTTTTTTAGTTGCATACCCAATGAACTGATCTCCTCTTTCTCTATTTTATTCATATAGGCATTTAGAGATATAAAATTTCCCCTCAAAACTGCCTTGGCTGCATCCCATAAATTTTGGTATGTTGTCTCATTAGTATCACTAATGCATATATATCACACTAATGCATATTAGTATCACAGTTGTATATAATTATTGATTATTTCTATTATTTGCTGTTTGATTCACCCATTATTTAAAATTAAGTTATTTAGTTTCTAATTCATTTTTGGTTTATCTTTCCATGACCTTTTATTACATGTAATTTTTATTTCATCATGGTCTAAGAAGTGTACATTTATTATTTCTGCCTTTCTGCATTTGATTATATGGTTTTTATGTCCTAGTACATGGTCAATTTTGGTATAGGTACCATGTACTGCTGAGAAAAAGGTATATTCTTGTCAATCCCCATTAAGTTTTCTCCAGAATTCTATCATATTGATGTTTTCTAAGCTTTTATCCACCTTTTTAACTCTCTTCTTGTTTAATTTGGGGTTAAATTCATCTATTCCGAGAAAGGGAGGTTGAAGTTCCCATTATAAAAATTTTGTTGTTTATGTCTCCTTGTAATTCACTCAGCTTTTCCTCTAGGAATTTGGATGCTATGCTATTAGGTACAGATATGTTTAGTAATAATATAGCTTCATTACCAATGTTGCCTTTTAAGAATATATAGTTTCCTTCCTTATCTCTTTGAATAAGATCGATTTTTGCCTTTACTTTATCTGAGATCAGGATTGCTTTCCCCGATTTTTTAAATTCAGCTGAAGCATAAAATATTTTGCTCCATTCTATTACATATACCCTGTTTGTTTCTCTCTGCTTTAAATGTGTTTCTTGTAAACATCATATTGAAGGATTCTGGTTTTTTAATCCATCCTTCTATCTGCTTCCATTTTATGGTACTGTTCATTGCATTCACATTTACTGTTAAGATTACTAATTCTGTCTTTACCTCCATGCTATCTTTTTCCATTTATGTTTTTCTATTTTCTTTCCTCTTATTCCTCCTCACCAAAGTTTTACTCCTTTTCCCCTTTAACTTTTCTTTTAAAATTTAATTCTCAGTTTATTTTCACTTATACCTTTTGCTTTCCCTTTTCTTTCCCTTCCTCCTCCTCCTCTTCCCTGTAGAGTAGGATAGATCTTTAAACCCAAGTGGGAATGTATCTTATTCCCTCTCTGGGTCAAATCAATTGAATAGAATTTACTCAGTGTTCACAGTCTCCCCCTTTTTCCTTCTAAAATTATAAATCTTTGTGTCTATTTACCTGTTATTTATCACTGAGTACTATCAGGTATCACCAATCACAGCTTGATTAATTGATTGCTTGATAAACTCAAAATGTTATCAAAGTACCATCATAGATTGATTGCTTGATAAGCAGCATTTCTCAGAGTCACAAAGTACCCTCTCCTCTTTTGTCTCATTAGAAGTATACTTTTCATGAGTCTTGAATTCCATCAAATTATAATCATTTTATACCCATAACTTGTGAGTTATGAGAGACACTGACTCAGGACCACCCAGTTTATGATGCTCTCATTAAAAGAAGTGCTAAGCTTTGTCAGCACAGCAAAATTAAAGTGAGACAAAGGAAACTGAGACACTTAAACTTAGGGTTAACACCCCTGCTTTTTATCAGGGCTTTTTTGTCTCAAAAATTGTGATATCATTTTGGGCCTCTTCAATGGAGAGACAAGTTCCAACAATACCCATTTCCTCTAAATCCAATCTCTTCAATTATATTTGACCCTTTAATTATCCTAAGAGAAGTAAAATTCTCAGAATTAGAAGTGTTATAGCTTCCCTTTTTGGGTTGCATACAATTTGATGAGTTTGACTAACCATTTGTTTTGTTTTTTCCTTCCCCTTTTCATTTACCTTTTTATACACCTTCTGAGTCATGTATTAAGTGATTGAATTCTCTGTTCAGTTCTGGTCTTTGTGTCAGGAAATTCTGGAAATCCTCTATTTTGATGAATATTCATCTTTTTCCCATGACAGTATATGCTGAATTTTGCAGGGTGGTAAATACTGGGTTGCAATCCCAGGTCATTTGCCCTCCAATATATAGTATTTCATGTCTTCCAGTCCTTCAATTTTGAGGCTGATAGGTCCTGTGTGAGTCTTATTGTATTTTATTTATATTTAAATTGTCTCCTTTTTTGCCACTTGCAGTATTTTCTCCTTTATTTGAAAGTTCTGGAATTTGATTATAACAGCCCTTGGAGTTTTTATCCTGGGAACTCTTTCTGGAGGGATTCTGTGTATTCTTTCAATGTCTATATTGTTTTCTTATTCTAGCAGATTTGGACAGTTTTCCTTGATAATTTTCCACATGTTGTTTTTTAGGTTCTTTTTTTGATCTAGGCTTTCCAGTAGTCTGATGATTCATAGAGCATCTCTCCTGGATCAATTTTCCAGTTCATTTATGTTTCCTAAAAGGTTCTTTACCTTTTCTTCAATTTTTTTCAACCTTTTTATTTTGTTTGATGGAATTTTGTAATCTCATAGATTAATTGGTTTCATTTTTTCCAGTTCTAATTTTTAGAATTTTGTTTTCTTTAATTACCCTTTTTGTTTTCTTTTTAAAGGTATGAATTCTCTTTTCTGTTTTTCATAATTTTCCTGCATTGCTCTCATTTCTTTTTTCCATTTTACTTCTTCCTCTCTTCTTTGGTTTTTTTAATTCTTTTTTAAGCTCTTCTATGAGTTTTTGGATTTAAGTTCAATTCAGACTCTTGAGTCTTCCTGTGTGAGTGATTTTTTCACTGATTTCTTCTTCAGACATGGCATTGTTATCATCTTTATCTGCAAAGTAGTTTTCTATAGTGAGTACTCTTTTAGTTTTTTTGCTCATCTTTGCTGTTTTAGCTCTGCTCCTGGGGTATATATATATAGCAAGATTTTCATGTTGGGGCTGGGGTCTGATCCTTGGCTTGTCATTGGACAAGATGTTGCCAATGCAGTCCAGGTCTTGCCTTTGCAGAGGTTTATTTCCTTCTTCCTCCTTTATTTCCTCCTTCCTGATTTAGCAGTGGTTTGTTCTCAACCTAGGCCTGTCTTTTGCCTTGGTATTCCCAGGGTTCAGATTTTGTTTGGAGTTGGGACCCTCCCTGCTAACTTGCTATTTAGCTGCCTGGATTGTACTGTGGCTAAAAGCCTTCTGGCTTTTCAGCTCTCCAGCCTCCTGGGCTTTACTTCCCCTTTCCCCCACAAAGAGACAGACCTTCACTGAAGAGCTGTCAAACACAGGATATTTACCATTGAATATTTTTTTGGATCTTCTCTTTGGTGAGATCTGTAGCTTGAATGTCAGTGCAGAGGCTTTGTTTATCTTTGGTAGGGAAAAGCTCTGGGAGCATGTTAGCTTCACATCATCATCTTGGCTCCACCCCAGAAATCCCTGTGATTGTATTTCAAAGTTCCTTTTCAATTTCAGCTTTTTAAAATTAGCAGTGTTCAAAAGTCTTCTATTTCATTGATGATTCATTCTTTTTTCCTTGAAGTATTATACTCAATTTTGATTGTAAGTTATTTCTATTTCTATTTATCTTTTGCCTTTTGGAATATCTCATTTTCTACTCTTCACTTCTTTGAACAGTAGCTGTTAAATCTCATTTGGACTTGATTGTGATTTTTCAATATTTTAATCCTTTCTTTCTGACTACTTGTATTCTGGTTCCTCAACATCAAGTTTAAGGCTAGAGAACAGGGAGGCTTCTATAGATTTGTCTTGAAGATGTTCCATCGCAGCACAAGAACTTTATAATAGTAAAGAGGTATGTTACTAACTCTCAAGAACTCAGGTAAGGGGAGGGACTGGGGAAGCCTCCTGCTGTCATTCCTAACACTGATCTCTAACACCAGCAAGATCTGGTTTTTAACCTGAGGTCTGTGAAGGTTTAAAAAAATAAATATTTTACAACTGTATTCCAATAAAATAAATTTCTTTGTAATTCTATATATATTATTTTATGTACAAAATTCTCTCTCTATATATATGTGTGTGTGTGTATATATATATATATATATATATATATATATTATTTTATGTACTATTATTTTATGTACTAATCCTAAGAAAGGGTTCCTAGGTTTACCAGACTGCCAAGGAGACTCATGACATAAAAAAAGAATAAGAACTCTTGATTTGGTCAAGGCCCTCATTTTTCCCCCTCTCTGACTCTACTGTCTCATTCTCCATTTGATGTCTCATTCCTCTATTAAACCTTTTTCATAATTTTTAAACCAGATAAACTGAAACAGGTATAACATCTGTGTATGTGTGACATGTATGTGACTACCTATACTGTAGCACCTCACACCTCTCACTGATTGTGATTCCTTGATATTTTAATTCCCTTGTATTATTTTTTCCTTTTTCAGGAAACTCAGGCAACTGATTCTACTGGATCACTTACTTACTTATTAGTCTTACTCTCTGAATTAATTCACTCACTCAGACATGCCCTTAATCTGGCAAGATTAGAGACAAAGACCATTAGTTTGCTAGTATACTAAAGTTTTCCTTTGGTCCTAGGGAAGATATATTACCTCACTATTTTACCATTTTAGTTCTTGATCCCTCCCCTATGTATTTTCATTTACATATACCAGTCACTCATAATAATACTTATAGATCTTAAACATAACCATTTACTTAGAAACAAGGAAAAAGAATTAATTATAACACTATAGGTATTTATGTTTTAAAGAAAGTATGAATAATAAGAAGATCATAATCCACAGATAAAAGGTCAAAATCTTGTTCTAATGTGCTCAGTGTCTGTGAGAGAAAATGAGAATACAGTTATGAGAAACTGGTAGAAGGATACCAAGGAGGAAAATGCATAAAGCTCACAAAACTCTAGACAACATGTAGTCTTTTGATATTATTGGTTCATTCAGGAACATCTGGGTTACATGCAATCCTTATTCTGCTGTCAGTTAATCCTCATTACTCTCTAGAAGTACAAAAGCTCTTCTATAACAGAACATTTACAAGTTCTTTCAACATATAATCTTACTCAAAAGGACACTGAGAAATTGTTGCTTCATAATTGAATAGAACTTTCCTTTAAGCCAGAAAATGACAAAGTTCATCAGCATGATTATCTCTTAGTAATAAAGACCAAACCCTGTCAGCTATTCACTTTCTACTTGTCCAGTCAAATTGTAGTAAGTTCACAACAAAGCAAGACAAGCAAGCCTGCCTCTCTTCTCTCATTAGGATTCTGAATCATCTGATTAAATTTTCTATACTGAAGTACTTGTGTAACCTGACTTCCCCTTTCCCCTCAAATCAGAAAAGGTTCAGTAAAGAACAGTGCGAGATTTCATCTCTCTCAAATTTAATATGGCACCAAAGAGTAATAGATGTAACTGAACATTTTTGTCCAGTGATGTTTAGGCATCTATCTAACCAATTAGAAATCACATAGGTAAAGACTTTTTTTATCTGATTGCTCCAACTATATTTGATTTTAATATACTTCTCTCATAGAGATGCTTTTTTATACCTCTTGCTATTTCTTTAATCTTTACTTGCCAGATTTTTACTCTTCAGTCTTAGCTTCAATCTCAGCTAACCCTTGCCTTCACCTTCAGTATTTTATTCCATCTTAAATCAAAGCCTCTTGGCACTTAGTTACTTGATTTTCACTTAAAAAGCTACAATTCAACAATTTCTTCTATGAAATTTATCAACCCTTATATAATCATACTTAAGTTTCCAAATGATTATGAGAACTCCTTTTATTAGTTTTATCATCAAAAAATCATAATGCCTTACACCTGGATATTCTCAAAGCAGTCCACCAATTTATTCATTGTCCTCAAAACTATATTTATTGAATGTCACATATTCTCAGATAAAATATAAAAGTTCTTTCTTTCTGTTCCTTTAAACCATCCAACAATTCACTTGAGATATGATCCTACAACATTCACAGGGGGATTTATAAGTTTATATTTATGCCATCATTAATTTTTTCTGACCCAAATTGCTGAAACTATCTCTTTTCACAAATATTTTAGCAGCTTTCATTAACCCAATGTTCTTTTCTTTTTCCTTCCAGGCATCAAAATATTCATTTAGAATAAGAAAATATCTTATCTCCTTGACTGGTTCATTTAAATATTTTTCTTTATATACAAATACTTTTTCTGACCTTTGCAATACTAACCGGTTCTGAGAACATGTTATTTTTAAAAATCTGAAAATAATCTATGAAATAATATACAACAATATATTATATATGATATTAATATAATATTAAATTAATGATATAATATATGGAATAACATATGAAAATAATATGTCTTAAAGGCACAGAACCTTACACAAGGGTATTATTAGGCATTGTGTTCAGGCAAAACTTCTGACATGTAAACTATGGTTCTCAAAGAAAACATAATTTCCATTCTGTGAGATATCCTTCTCCTAATATGGCAAAAAATAATGCCTTTGGTGCAATACAAGTATACACTTTGGTAGGTAGCTCTTCATTTTAAGGGAGATGTGAAGAAATTCAAGATTCAAAGGCAACCCATTACATTACTAAAAGATTTGAGAATGGGATCTTATATGCTATGGGGAAGGGTAAAAAGAATTGGGATTAGGGCTAGAAAGGACAATTCTTTCTAAATATGCAAGGCACCACTATATGGAAAATATTGATCAACATTTAATTTTCACTGAGATCAAAACAAAAGGAAACAGGCTAAAATAATAACAGAAGAAAAATGGCTTAGTCACAAGGAACAATTTGATGACAGGATCATTTAACCATTAAAGGAGGGCTTAGCATTCCTTTCTTGAGGATGTTTCAGGGAAAAAAAATAGACACCTTTCTATTTGTTGTGATAAGGATAAGTTTATCATGGAGGCAATGAGCAGGAAAAAGTAAATTCTTGAAGTGTCTTTAAGTTATCTGAGAACATGTTACTTGCCATTAATGCCATGATTAATTGAAAGAGTGGGAGCAGCAAATTCTCCTAGCCTTTTCCTACCAAATCATAAAGTCTTATGAATCTTTCTATTCCCAGCAATACAACTTTCCCTTTTGCATGTAGATAAGATTAAAGTAACTGATGGAGTATTATTTGTCCACTATAGTTCATGCCTTAGATTTGACTTAGATTTTAAAAAGCTCAAAATAGGGACAGTTTGTCTATTTAGCTAGATCTAGACACTCTAAATATTTTGGGGGGGATTAATTCAACTCTTTTCCCCTTATATAATATCTCAGCCAAAATTATGAATTCTTAGACTTAATTGCTTAGGTCTAAGAGCTTCCTCCATCAATAATTATGGGAGTGCAATTTTATAATGATCTTAGCTAGAATCCCCCTGCTCTATCAGGTACTAAATATTAATACATAGCAGTTTCATTGTGCAGGGTATGTCAACACATGAATATTATACAGATCTATGCTGGTGTTCTATATGAAGAATTTCTAATAGTTACTTATACTTTATTGACTCCTAGAAGTAAGTAGATGCATAGAATATTAGATCTGGAGAGAACTTAAGAGTTCATCTAGTTCAATCCCCTCATTTTGCAATTGAAATCAAAGTCTAGAGAAACGAATTGAATTTTGGTATTATGAATTCCATGTCTTAAAATATAGTTTACGGGGTGGCTAGGTGGCGTAGTGGATAAAGCACCGGCCTTGGAGTCAGGATTACCTGGGTTCAAATCTGGTCTCAGACACTTAATAATTACTTAGCTGTGTGGCCTTGGGCAAGCCACTTAACCCCGTTTGCCTTGCAAAAACCTAAAAAAAACCCAAAAAAACACCAAAATATAGTTTACACTTTGTTTTTACAAAGGAATATTTACTTCAAAGTATGTAATAAGGCATATAATAAGAACTTTACATGTAAAGACTCTCCTTAGCCAATATCTGGGGAAGATAGTTTCCCCCAATTCAGCTTCAGTCTCTAGAAATGGAAAGGGGATTAAATTCGCACCTTAACTCAGATTCTAAGTGGTGAGCTCCCATCAAATTCCAATTTCAAAACTCTCTTCTCCCCACATTCCTCCCCCTAGGCTCAAGTCCAGACACTGATTCATAGGCTTTCTCTGCTGGTCTGAAAGCAGCATCCAACCTGGAATTGTGACTTCAAGGTCACCATGATTGAGCTCCTGGGTCCAGGGATTCTTTTGACTGTGCCTAGGATTGAAAAGGACAAACAAAATGGACCAAAGCCCCCAGATGAATTAACAGGATCACAAGGTTAAAAGGAAAGGAGAGGTAGAATTGCTGTCCACACACCTCCCTTGGTACACATGTTAGGAGTGAACAGGATTTTTACTCTTTGGGTACTTGCCAGAAAGAGGTCATGCAATATATTTTAACTTGAATCATTTGACTTAGGTTTTAGCTGTTAAGAATGATTGCCAATGGAATTCTCCTGCACAAATCAATCTGAAAAATTATTATATACATTTTGTCCTATTTCTTGGGGGCATTTAGAAATATTTATTGATAAATCTTATAAGTTGCCTGGATAACTTGAACATGATCCTGGTATGTGGTTACTGACATTTTAATAATAATTGCATTGGTTGTATACAGGTCTGGATACAGGCTTAAATATCGATTTCTTCTATACTACCTAAGTCATGAAACAGAATTCACACTGAACACCAGTGTAGGGCTGGAGTTTTCATTCTGTCTTTCACATGACCTGACAAAAATTATCAGACAAACATTATTCAGACATAGTCAGAAGGATGGATGGGATGACATAAAGAATGATGATCCTTTAATGAAGAGGTAAAGAAATGAAAAAGGTACAAAGAGCTACAGCACATTATAATGTATAAAGTGCTTTCACATAAATGATCTCATTTGATTTCAGTTTTCTTAAGATCCAGTTCAGATGTCACCTTCTGTAGGAAGGTCTTTCCCAGTCCCTACAGAAGCTGCTAGTACCTTTCCCACTAGTTACCTCTGTTGTATTTTGTATATAGGGATGTATGGGGCATTCAAGGAGGACTAAAAACTCTGGTATGAGGACTTACTGAGGCCTTTTCAGGGCTGCTCATCTACCTTTGGTATTCACCTGCTACCCAATTTCCAACTGTGGTTCCAAGAAACTGTAGCATGTACAATAACCATAACCCGGTAAAATCATCTGTACAGATAGAATAAACCAGTTTGAAGGTAACAGCAGGTCTCAAAACCATAGTGAATCAGGGAGGGTACCTATCCCAATCATGTGAAGATTTTTCCTTGTGGAATAGGTAGATGAGAACAATTTGTTCCAATGGTCATGAAGATGGGGTGACTGAAGCAAGAACTATGGAGAGCTTAGAGGTCAGACATGAAATACTCCTAAGTTATTACTAGTGGTCTTGACTTTTGTTTTTGTTTTTTTGTTTTTTGTTTTTGTTTGCAAGGCAAATGGGGTTAAGTGGTTTGCTCAAGGCCACACAGCTAGGTAATTATTAAATGTCTGATACCAGATTTGAACTCAGGTACTCCTGATTCCAGGGCGGGTGCTCATCCACTGCACCACTTAGCTGCCCCTGTTTTGTTTTTGCAAGGCAAAAGGCTAGGTAATTACTAAATGTCTGAGACCAGATTTGAACCCAGGTACTCTTGACTCCAGGGCTGTGCTTTATCCACTGTGCCACCTAGCTACCCCTGGTCTTGACTTTTGTTGTGCCACTAGACTTCAATGACTCTGGAAAAGAGAGTGAGACTGATGATTTTATGCTATTTGCTTCACTTAAATCCAATCATGAACAAGTCAAGACATCAACCATGATGGCATTGATCTTTTTCAAAAATGAAAGGTGAACAACAATTCTGTATATCCTGTATGTACCTATTCGTATTCATTTTGTTTTCCCCAGTAGAATGTAAACTTCTTAAGGGAAAGCATTGTTGTCACTTTTTCTCTGTTACTGATTTAACACATGACACATAATAAACTTTTAAATAATTGTTGATTGATAGATAGTTCCTTGAACAATATCATTAAAATTTCCCTGATTAGATAGGTAATAAAGGAATTCAACTTAAATGCCTAACATAGGTCAGGCACTGTGATAGGAACTGAGGCTACAAACACAGTGTGAATTCTGTCTCATTACTCTAGCTAGCAAAGACAAGACAAAACAGTTGGAGAAAGAAGCAAAGTCAAAGAGGAAACAAAATGATCACTTTTTTTTTTTGCAGATGATATGATGGTTTACTTAGAGAACTGTAGTCAATTTAAAACTAATTGAAACAATGAACAACTTCAGCAAAGTTGCACGGTATAAAACAAACACATAAGTCATCAACTTTTCTTCATATAACTTGCATATTACAACAAAATCCAACAGGAAGAGATAGAAAGTGAAATTCCAATAAAAATAACTACTGGAAATGCTTTCCAAGAGACATACAGGAACTATATAAATATAATTATGGAAAAATATTATACAAAACAAATAAAATAGATCTAAATAATTAGAGAAATATTAATTGTTCATCAAGAGGCCAAGTAAACTAACAAAAAAAAATGACACTACCTAAATTAATTTACTTGTTCAGTGCCTTATCGAACAATATTTTATAGAACTAGAAAAAAAGCAATAAAATCATCTGGATAAACAAAGAAAATGGGAGGGAAGGAGAACTAACAATATCAGATCTTTAATCTACAAAGCCTTAATTAGCAATACAAGTTGTTACTGATTAAGAAATGTAGAAGAGGGGCAGCTAGCTGTGTGGCCTTGGGCAAGCCACTTAACCCCATTGCCTTGTAAAAAAAAAAAGAAAGACATGTAGAAGTTAATCAGTGTCAGTGAAACAGATTAGGTTTATAACATATAGAAACAAATAAGCATAGTAGCCTATTAGATAATAAATCCCAAAATCTCAGCTATTGAGGTAATAACTCACTATTCAACAAAATAGGATTTTGTGAAGATTGAAAAATGGTATGCTGAAAACAAAGTATAGGTCAATATTTCACACTACATATGAAAATAAGTTCCAAATAGGTATATGTCTTTAGACTTAAGGATTAATATCATGAACAAATTAGAGGAACAAGGAAGATATCTTTCAGTCTATTAATAAGGGAAGAGTTAATGACCAAAGAAAAGAGAGGGATCCAAAAAATAACATGAACAATTTTGATTATATAAAATTTTAAAAATTTTTGCACAAATAAAACCAGCATAGTTAAAATCAGAAAAGAGGAAGGTAAATCATAAAAAAAGTTTCCAAGAAGTTTCTCAGATAAAGATATCATTCTAAGGTACACAGGGAATAAGTTGATAAATAACAAATTGATAAGTTGTTAAAGGATATTAATAGGAGGTTTTTCAGAGGAAGAAATCCAAGCTATTAATAGTCATATGAAAAATTGCTCTAAATTATTAATAATTAGGAAAATACTAATTAAAGCAGTTCTGAAATTCTGCCTTATAACCATTATATTGGCATGATTGACAGAAAAAGGAAAATGACAAATATTGGAGGTACTTAGGGGAAACTGGTACATGTTTAGTAAACATGTTTGGGGAAACTGGTAGTCACCATTTGTAGAACCATGAATTGTTTCAGCCTTCTGGAAAACAATTTGGAACTATCCTCTAAAAACTATTAAATTATATATACCCTTTGACCCTGTAATACCACATTTGGTTTTACTGGTAATACCAAATATTTTGGTACTGGTAAAATGTTGGTATGAAAGAGATCAACAATAGAGGGAAAAGTCCCAAATGAAAAAAATCTAACAACTCTTTTTATGGTGGCAAAGAATTGAAAACTGAAATAGTTGCAAGGAGGAGAGATATTCATCAATTAGGGAGCCCATGAAGGGAAATAACATGAAATAAGACTTCAAAGGTAGGTGTAAGGCAATTTACAAAGGACTCTAAATATCAAACTGAAAAATTTTTACTCTAGTGGCAGTAAAGGGTCATTGAAAATATTTGAATAGGGATGAGAGGAGGACGATGAGGTCAGCTCTGTGTTTTAGGAACATGAATTTGGCAGCTGTGTGGAGGAAGATTTGGAGAGGTAAAAGGCCAGAATCAAGGAGGCCACTGGAATAGTTCAGGTGAGAGTTGATGAAGAAGGCATGGACTACTTCTTTAGAGGAATTTGTTTTTCATTATGAGGTTCGTGAGGAGGGAGACAGAGAATAAAATGAAAACTAATTTAAAAACAGATAACATGGGTTATTTTAGATTAAGGCAATTAGGTAGCACATACTAAAAGTTAAAATTTTCATTGGGACTTACTACCAGATATGTGATATCTGTTACAATCAAATTAAGAAGATTGTAAAGGACTCTAATTTTTATTAAGAATCTCTCTAAAGAGAAACAATAATCTTTGCCTTGAATTTCTATGAAACCACAATGTTAACAGCTGGTCTTAGATAATTAAACCAATAGCCTTTGAAAAGGGACTTAAAAAGGAATTTTCTCAGATTCTTGTGACTTATTTACCCCTCATGTGAGTTTCAAATTGATTTGAATTTTTAAAATTTGATTTTTTAAAAACCATGAAATCTAGTTCCTTCTAGGAAATAAGATCAAATAGGATATTTGTGAAATTTTATTGAAAGTTTGTCTTCCTGGACACTTCATCTATTTCAATGGAGGAAAGATAAAATAAAATTTAGTCTTGTTGCTTGATGAGCTGTTTGGCTCAATAAAGTAACAACTTTGTGGAATTCTTGCAGATTAAAGTTAGATAGCTAGCTAGCTAGAGATAGAATAGAAGATATATAAATATACATATATATATACACACTCATATATACATATAAAACAGATAAATATAGATAGATATTTTAAAGAGATAGTGATAGATAAATAGAGGGGGAAATTTAGATATATAGAGAATATATAGATGATAGACACACATACATATATATATAAAAGATGATAGATGCATTTATATATGTAGAGAGAAAATATATTAATGATAGATACATATATGTAGAAAGAGAATATATAGATGATAGATACAGATACTTTAGATATATAATTGTTAGATATACAAATATATAGAATAGATAAATAATAGATACATACATATGCAGAAAGAAGAAATCGATGATAGATATAGAGAGATAAAATTATATAGAATAGATAAATTATATAGAGAGAATAAATAGATACTTTATTAAATAATTACTTTGTTCCAGATAATGAGCTGATAGCTGAGGATAAAAGTATAAACAAACAAGTTAGTCCCTACCCTACATTATAATGGGAGAAAGACAACTTAAAAGGAGAAACAGAAAATTTTGTTCTCTGTGTGACCTTGAGCAAGTCATTTCATCTCCTTTGTGTCCCAGTTTTCTAACATTAGAAATGGAAATGATATATAGAATAAACCTCACAGTGGGGTTGTGAGGATGGAATATGAGTGGATGTAAAAGCTATTTAAATCATTGCAACGATTACTATATTATTATGATAGATAATACAGGTGGTCACACATGGTACCATTTTTGCACATATCCGTGTGTGGTTTGTTTTTAAGGGTGAAGCTAAGAATAATAGGCTTAGTGAATTCCTTGACATTTGCAGCTAGTTCTGCCTTTAGTGTCCTATTTCAATGTAACAAGAAACCAGGATAACCAGGCTCTCTGGCTATTTCAGTCAACTCTGCTATTACAGTCTGGACCCTTTTATGTCTGCTTTTTAATATTTGAGATTAGGAACAAGTTATTTTCACTGATTGAAATGCATAGAATTCAGTGCTTTGCCTATTTGTAAGAACTTACTAACATCATTGATTCTTGTAAGTCTGCTCTGTTTGTCACCCAAGCTCTGCCTATTTACTTGTTTTTCAAGTCTGTAAGTTTTTCTGACTTTTATCTTGCCCTCCTACTTCTCATCTGGTCATATGCCCTATGAATAGTAAAACAGAACTAGATTTAGTCATATGGGCTGTTGTTCAGGAGGATGAGAATAGGAAAGGATCTTAATTTTGCTCTACTTCGACAGGTCACTTGAGATAAATTCTATTGGAGCTCCTGATTCATAAAGTTAGTTCCCCTCAATCCTACATAATGTCTAATTGCAGCAAACAATTATGTGAGTCATCTCAACCTCCTACCACATACTCACTCTTATGTTTTGTTTTTTTCTCTGCAAGGGAAGAGGAGAAAGCATGGGGCAATGGAAAAGCTCTTGGATACTGTGTTCACCGCATTTCTAGTCTATTATTACCTGTGCGTCTTTGGGCAAAGTCACTTTTCAGTATCTGAGTCTTCATTTTTATGTAATGAGGCTCTTGCCAATGGGAATCTATTCTCAAAGCAGGAACAGGTTACTTAACCTGGTGCTGGACACGTGGAAGAGGTCTGTTCCCTGATGTAGAGAATGTATAGGTTGGTTCTATTTGACTAACAACTTGGTGAAGACCTGAATTTTTATTGGTTATTCAATCAGATGTAATCAGATGTAAGGTGCATTTGAAAGGTACTCACCAGTCTAAGAGAGTCCCTTTTCTATCTGGCAGTGTTGAAGTGAGAAAGTAAAAACTGCACTTATCAGGGCTTAGAGAGTGGTCTGTGAGTTCATAGCCCTGCTGTTGCTTCTTTCTCTGTTTTGTCAATTCTTCTTTATTTAAGTGAAGGAGTTCTGGGCAAAGCTATGATCTTGTGAGCTTTATAAAATCAGAATAGCAAATATCTCAAGTCTGGGAGCTGAAGTTTACATCATCTTTTGTGGTCATCCCAGAGAGTGATGAATGAAGTCTTGAGCAATCTGTTTGACTCAGTATAGATTGAAGCAGCCAAGGGGAGAACTATAGCAACTGATTTACTGGTTATCCTGAATTTGAAAGTGAACTTGGTAGATCAAATGTTATATGGTAATTACTTTAAGTTTCAGCCCATTCTCCCAGGGACTGAGGTGCTATAGCACATAATATGCCCCAAGTTGTTGGAGTGAATGGTATGTATTTAATAAATGATCATTGATTGAGTGACTATTATTAATTGCTTTCATGAATCTGTAACATTGATAGTGTTTGTCGTTCAGTTTCTTTTTTTTCTTTTTAGGTTTTTGCAAGGCAATGAGGTTAAGTGACTTGCCCAAGGTCACACAGCTAGGTAATTGTTAAGTGTCTGAGGCTGGATTTGAACTCAGGTACTCCTGACTCCAGGGCCAGTGCTCTATCCACTGCGCCACCTAGCCGCCCTGTCCTTCATTCTCAAAGAAGACCCATGGCATGTAGGTGATGCCGTGACAAGCACATGAATTGGATTTGAGTGAGGAGGTACTATGCAAAGTCAGTAGCCTCATTTTTTTTCTCTGGAGCTATCTATGAACAGGGGTCAGATATGGAATAGGATAACTAGAGATGATCCCCAGTAGCATTTAGAGTACGATAACCTTTTAGGGGCACCCCAGAACTCCAAGAGGGAGATGTAGTTGATGTCACTCTGACAGAGTCCAAAGTCTCACTGCAATAAAATAAGGAGGTTGGACTACAAAACCTCTAAGTCTCCTTATAGATCTAAATCTTGGATCATATAAAGCTAGGGACTCACCAGTGGAATATGCTTAGGTGTTATTTTGCAACCAGTCCTTAGGAGTTACTTGATAGGTATGCATGAACATGTTTATTTATACATATGTATGTATGTATGTATAAATATAAAGTATGTGTATATACAGATGTGCACACATATACATATCCATACTGTAAACATGTATGTATATCCATTTGGATATATTCACATACATACACATCTGTGTCTGTGTGCGTGTGTCTTTGTGTGTGTGTGTGTGTGTCTGTGTGTCTGTGTGTCTGTGTGTGTAACTTGTTTTTCCTCAGATAATAAAATTTCCTGAGAACAGACCCTTTTAATATCTGTGCCTTTTCTTGAATTAATGATGAATAAATGAATAAATACTTTATACCCAAACAAATAAGGAGTCTTCAACAAATGTTGAATGAATGATTATGTATGAGTAGTATGAAGGTATTAATTATTTTATTCCAGCATGGGAAAGAATACAGTAGTATTAGGCCTCTAGAAAACCTTTCATTGATCTTCACAGGTACCGCATGGAAATTAGATAAGCTCAAGTGACTTGTGCAAGATCACATAGCTAGTTAGTATCTCAAAGTCAGATTTAAACTCAGGTCTTCCCTACTCCAGTTTTTTTTGTCCACTGTGCCACCTAGCTGCCTTGGTGATTTTAAGGAATTTTCTATTCAGAGATGCCAACTACATGAAATCCATTTTCAACCAGGATTAGGCGGAAGAAAGTATATACTTTTTCTCCCTTCTTTTTCTGATCTTGCTCTTTTCCATTCATCTCCATGTGTGTATTTATGATTAATTTAATTAGTTTATGCTCATCTATAGAAACCATATGTTATTTCTAAACCTTATGACCCTAACAATATTTTGGTTACATTGCTAATAGTTAATATATACAAAATATAGCACCAATTATAAATAACATCAGCAGGAACTTTGTGGATTGTTTGGCAAATTCCTAAAAATATTTCCCTTTTCGTTATTCACAAATGTCAAGAAATTGGATTACTTTACAAACAACATGGTATGAATTTTTACTATTTATCAACACAAGCTTGAACAAAAGAATACCCCATTCAACTGTTGATTATTGACCAAGATTAACAACCCTGGGAAAGGCGAAAAATCACTTTTCATGCTATCCTTTAAAGTAGGGCTAGGAACTTCTGGCCCTAAACCATTTGGTCTGATGCTGCCATGGAAAACACAGGTGGAATTGGAAATTCAATAAATCTAGGAGTTTTGGGGAGGTGAATTAATTAAATGTTTGACCAAAAAAAGGCAAGTTAATTTTTAAGTTGCCCTTGGCAGAAAAAAGTTCCCCACCCCTGCTTTAAAAGACTCATCTGTCAATTCAAATCTAGCCTCAAAAAAAAAAAAAACCTCCCAAAAAACAAATCTAGCCTCATACAAGCTAGGTGATTCTGAACAAGTTACTTAATCCTGTTTGTCTCAGTTTCCTCATCTATAAAATGAACCAGAAAGGGAAATGACAAACCACTCCAGGATCTTTGCCAAGTCATGAAGAGTCAAACATGGCTGAAAATACTTGAACCAAACATTAATTTATGTTTGGTCACCTTTGCTGAAGTCTATGTTGGACTGGTCTAAAATAGAAATAAAGACTCTCAATATCATTACTTACTCATTTGCATCTTTTAAGTCAATTGGCTTTAAAAAAAATAAAACCTTTTTCAGCTTTTTACTGACCTGGTTCCTGTCTTTTCAGTTTTCAGATTCTCCCAAGGTCAAAAATTCATGAGCCAACGATTAGCACATATGCATGTGTGTGTTTTCTGTGCTTGTGGCCACATCTATAATGACAGTGATCACAATCAAGAAAAAGTGGTAGTAAAGATGCCAACTGATCCCTTTGAGCTTCAGTTTCTTCAGCTATAAGATGAGACTCAGAATCTTTGCCTAGCCTGGTTCACAGGGTTGTGTGGAGGTCAAATTAGATAATATTTGATAAAATACTGAAAGATATGCAGAAAAAGAGCTTCAATCAAACATTTTTAACTGAGCAGAGAAAAAATTGCAAAATAGCAATTTGATTACTAACTTATTAATTAAATATTCAAATTAAATAGACACATATATACACACAATGTGGACACTTGTAAAAATACATATGTGAATACATGACATTGAATCTATAAGTTTACCTATTGTACATACATATACACCATGTATATTTTATACACATATTATGAACACATAAATAGAAATAAATAATATGTATATATATATATATATATATATATATATGGTATTAAATATATAATGGGGATTAAGCCCATTGAACATTATAGTAATGGGTCATTGGGTACTATCCCACTCTTGAATTCCATACTGAAAATACTGAAAACATTGAAAATACATTTGACCATAAACTGCTTCCCTTTCCATAGATCTGATAGGTAAACTATTCTTGGATCTCCTAGTTTGCTTATAATATTGTTTTTTATGTCTAAATCCATTTTGATCTTATCTTGGTATAGGATGTGAGGTGTTGGTCTAATCCAAGTTTCTTCCATAATAGCTTCCAATTTTCCCAACAGTTTTTAACAAAGAGAGAGTTTTTAATACCAATAGCTGAACTCTTTGGGTTTATCAAACAGCAGATTACTATAATCATTTCCTGCTACTGCACCTAGTCTATTCCACTGATCCACCACTCAATTTCTTAGCCAATACCAGACAGTTTTGGTGACTGATGCTTTATAATATAATTTTAGATCTGGGACAGCTAAGCCACCTTCTTTTGTACTTTTTTTCCATTGAATCTTTGGAAATTCTTGACTTTATATTTCTCCATACGAATTTACTTACAATTTTTTATAACTCATTAATTTTTTGGAATTTTGATTGATAGGGCACTAAATAAGTAGTTTAATTTTGGTAGAATTGTCATTTTTATTATATTAGCTTGACCTATCCATGAGCTGTTGATATTTTCCCAGTTATTTAAATCTGATTTTGTTTGTGTGAGAAGTGTTTTGTTCTATTAGAAAACAGGAGGGATGGGAATTGAAGGAAGCCTGGAAAGATTTGCATGAACTGATGCTGAGTGAGATGAACAGAACCAGAATAACATTGTACACCCTAACAACCACATGGGGGTGATGATCAGCCTTAATAGACTTGGTCATTCCATCTGTGCAACAATCAGGCACAATTTTGGGCTATCTGCAACAAAGAACACCATCTGTATCCAGAGAAAGAATTGTGGAGTATGAACAAAGACCAAAGACTATTACCTTTAATTTAGGGGAAAAAACCTGTTATCTTATTATATAATTTTGCTATCTCTTATACTTTATTTTTCTTCCTTAAGGATATGATTTCTCTCTTTTCACATTCAACTTAGATCAATTTGTACCATGGAAACAATGTAAAGACTAACAGACTGCCTTCTGTGGGGGGATGGGAGGAGGGAAGCAAGATTAGGGGGAAAATTGTAAAATTCAAAATCAATAAATTCTTTCTTTTAAAAAAATACATTTGACTTGTTTTGGGATGATTCAAAAACACTGGATAATCCATTGATTGTCCATCTATTTAAAGCTGAAAGGGACTGAGGGAAGGCTGCATAAGAGAATATTAGACTAACACTCCTTTTATTGAACCTTAGAAAAAGGAATGAGCCAGCCCCCTCACTCACTCTTCCTTCACCTCTCTAGGTAACAATAGATAATTCTGAACATCCTCTTTCAGATTGGGTTCAGTTTTGGGTAAACTTTATCTTCAAAGACATGTTTCCTTGTTCCTGACTTTCTACATTTCACTTTAGAATTCCAGGTAAAATCACTTAAAACTTAGTTTTTAGTTCAAGTCTAGATTCTCCCTAAAAGAAGAAGAAGAAGAAGAAGAAGAAGAAGAAGAAGAAAGGTACTAAAAGAGTTACATATATCAGATTTAAGATGGTTATTTATTTCTTCTATCAACAGACATGCTGAATACATACGATAGATATCAGTAACCATAGGCAGAAAAATTTAATCAAGAAACAACAGAAAAGTAACTACTGTTACTTTAACAACTTACTCTCACAAGTTGATACTTAAAACATCAAGAAATGATGCAACATACTCCAAGGTTTTTGTTTGCTTTTACTTGTTTACTGAAAATTTTTTTTCTATGTTAAAAAAAGACATGGTGCAATTTACAGGACTATTGAATAGACGCTGTATAGTTAGTTCACCTTGACTCTCCTAGCTAACCCTACCCTTTCTCTCCACTTCTTTACTTGACCCTCTCCATCTACCACTGCTAATTCCATGTCTTTTGGGAAACCAGTCAGGGCTTGGATTCATGCTCCAGAAAATAGCTTTTTTGATTCTCCAAAAAGCACCATGCAAAAACCTCAAGAAATCCAATTTCTTGAACCCACAAAATTGACTCCTAGATAGATAGATCTTCCTTGAGATCACTGTTTGGTTTCCTATGAACAGGATGGAAATAGATAATGGAACAAACAAACTGAACCCTAACTTAGCTCACCTAGCTGAGCCTCTTTTTCTTGTAGGAGCTATACTGTCAGGGTAGAGAAGGTCACTCCCTCCTCTACCGCTTATAGGAAGTCTCACAGTTAAATAGTGACATCTGGAGAGTATATGGGAGAGATTATGAGAGAGTAGAGTAGAGTACAGTATCTCCTTTATGAGAGTCATTAACTGGACCTCTCTAACTGACATTATAATGTATTTTCTCTGATTCTGTGATCTTTCTGCTTCAGGGAGAAGCAGGGAGGGACTAAGGTGCTGCTCAGGGTGCAGTTATCCCAAAGTGACAAGTCTTTCAGCTTTGAGCCAAGCATGTCTCTGAAAGTTGCCTGTAGAATTCAGAGTCACCAAACACATTTTATGAGGTTTAACTTCTGCTACACATAGAGTATATATGTACATATGGTTACACATATTTATAACATATTTCTTTTTGAAATAAACTTTATGTAAAGGAAATTGGGTTTCTTATGCAATTTTCTTATTATTTATATATCAAAATGTTTATATTTGTTGGTACTTGTTAAGTTCACAATGCAATTTACTTTAAAATGAGGTAACTATAGAAATAATTGATAATATGAGAGATCTCTCCAAAAGATAAGAATAGATACTGCTATCCCCATTTTGCAGAGGAGCAAATTAAGATGACAAACTCAAGTCACATAACTAGTGAATTGTAGAATGAATCTCAATCCAGACTCTTATTACAATGTTAATACCACAGTGCCCATAGTTACTAATAAACTGAGGCTGAAATATTCCTTAGAGGGATAATTCCAGTGTCTGGAATTTGATTGTTGTTAACTACTTCTCTTCATATCAAAGCTAGGGAGGAACTCTGTCATTCTCACACATCCCATTCCCAATACTGGTTTGAATCTTCAGAACCTATGTATGTTCACTGGCTAATCTCATATGTTTAAGAAAGGTTACATGTGTAGGAAATACGTGGGTTTTATGTTTTTCATATAATGCAATTCAATTTATTCCACACCCAAACATTCATTAAAATCTTTGTGCTGAGGATACAAAAATAGACCCAAAACAGAGACTCGAATGTCAAAGACTTTAAAATCAAATGAAGGGGGCGGCTAGGTGGCATAGTGGATAAAGCATGACCTTGGAGTCAGGAGTACCTGGGTTCAAATCAAATGGAGGCTACCTCTTGGCAGAGGTAATGGACCCTAACAGCAGAATTAGACTTACATCTTTATAAATGACCAAATATGCTTGTATTTTGCTAGGTGGCACAGTGGATAAATGTGCTAGACTTGAAAGAAGGACAATTTGAGTCCAAATCCTTCCAGACACTTACTAGCTGTGTGACCTTGGGCTAGTCACTTTACTTCCGTATCAGTTTCCTCATCTATAAAATAGGCATAATAATAGCACCTACCTTACAGAGTTGTTGCAAGAATCAAATTAGATAATTTATGAAAAATGCTTTTAAAATATTAACATGCTTATTGAAATCTAGATATTGTTATTGACTATTTTTTATTTATTACAAAAAGAATTCATCTTTTTAAGTAAGAGAGAGAATTAAAGAGGAAAAAAAGGTGATGTTTAAATAAGAGGAAAAACAGAAAGAGTGCAGTGAAACATCAAAAAATACACAGAAGAGAGTAGAAGAAAGCTGGAAAGATACAGACAAATAGACCCATGTGAGCATTACTGGGTTAAATTTTTATACTAAAAAAAACCAAGCTGTACATAAGACTCAATATTTCACATAAAAAAATCAAAACTGAGGAGTGGGTAGGACTTATATAAGAAAAGATGTGATAAATGCAGAGAAGATAGCCAAGGAAATGCTACAGGAATTTTATTCACATTATTTTATTTTTAATTTTTGGAACAATATAAGTATTTCCATAATGCAGTATTATGAAAAAGATCATTATACGTGAAACTGCAAATCTAGTATACAACTTGCTATGCCTTTTAAATATATAATAAAGTTATACAATTATTTTTCCTTTTTTTTCCCTACCCCATTTTCTATCCTTGAGATGCTACCATTTGACACAAATAAGTATATATATGAAAAATTATTCTATATATACTTCTATTTATCATTTCTTTCTCTGGCTATATCCTTCAAAGATAATTTGAATTTTTTTTTAGGTTTTTGCAAGGCAATGGGGTTAAGTGGCTTGCCCAAAGCCACACAGCTAGGTAATTATTAAGTGTCTGAAGCAGGATTTCAACTCAGGTCCTCCTGACTCCAGGGCTGGTGCTCTATTCACTGCACCACCTAGCTGCCCCTAATTTGAATATTTGAAAGAAAAAAATGACTTATTTACTCAAAGTCATTCTTTTTTTTTTTTTTTTAGGTTTTTGCAAGGCAAATGGAGTTAAGTGGCTTGCCCAAGGCCACACAGCTAGGTAATTATTAAGTGTCTGAGACCGGATTTGAACCCAGGTACTCCTGACTCCAAGGCCGCTGCTTTATCCACTACACCACCTAGCCGCCCCTAAAGTCATTCTTAAAACAATATTGCTGTCACTGTTTTCAGTGTTTCCTTGGTTCTGCTCATTTCATTCCTCATTATTTCATGCAAGACTTTCCATAGTTTTCTAAGGTTATTGAGCTCATCATTTCTTATAGCATAATATAGTATTCTATCACAATTAGATACCATGACTTGTTTAACTATTCCCCAATTGATGGGCATCCCTGAAATTTCCAGTTCTTTACCACCACAAAGAGAGCTGTTATGAACATTTTAGAACATAAAAATTCTTTTCCTTTTTCTCTTATTATCTTCAGAAATCTACTTTCTTGTGATATTGCTTGGTCAATTGGTATAGGTGATTTAAAAACTCTTTGGGGGATTCCAGATTGCTCTCCAAAATTGTGAATCAGTTCCACAATTCCACCAACAGTGAATTAGTGTCCCAATTTTTCCACATCCTCTCCAACATTTGTCTCTTTTCCCTTCAAACAGTTTAGTCATTCTGATAGATATCTCAAGGTTATTTTAATTTACATTCCTTTAATCAAGATGTTTCAAAGCATTTTTCATATTGACTATAAATTGTTTTGATTTTTTCATTTGAAAACTGCTTTTCATATTCTCTGACTATCAATTGTGAACTCATATTCTTATAGATTTGACAAAATTTTTCATATATTTTATTTGTTTTTTTTTTGTTTTTAGTTTTTGCAAGGCAATGGGGCTAAAGTGGCTTGCCCAAGGCCACACAGCTAGGTAATTATTAAGGCCCGATTTGAACTCAGGTACTCCTGACTCCAGGACTGGTGCTCTATCCGTTGCGCCACCTAACTGGCCCCAAAATTTTTCATATATTTTAGATGAGACTTTTTAAAAAATTTTTATTTAAGGCAGTGGGGTTAAGTGACTTGCCAAGGTCACACAGCTAGGCAATCATTAAATGTCTGAACTCGAATTTGAACTCAGATCCTCCTGACTCTAGAGCTAGTACTCTTTCCATTGAGCCACCTAGCTGCCCCCATTGTGAGACTTTTTTTTTATTTTAGTTTTTGCAAGGCAATGGGGTTAAGAGGCTTGCCCAAGATCACACAGCTAGGTAATTATTAAGTGTCTGAGGTTGGATTTGAACTCAGGTCCTACTGATTCCAGGGCTGGTGCTCTATCCACTGTGCCACCTAGCTGCTCCAGTTATGAGACTTTTAATTGAGAAACTTTATAAAATTTTTCTCCAAATGTCCTACATTTCTTCTGATATTGGAAACATTTATTTGTTCAAAACTTTTTTTAATTTAAGGTAATCAAAATTATCCATTTTACATGGAATTTTGCTCTTTCTTGTTTATTCACAAATTATTCACTATCCATAATTCTGATGATATATTCCATGTTTTCCTAATTTTCTTGTAATCGCTTTCTTTATAACTAAACAATATATTTATTGTATTTTATCTTGGTAAATGGCATAAGATACTGGTCTGTGCCCAGTTTTTGCCATACTGATTACCAATTTCCCAACAATTTTATCAAATAATGAATTCTTATTCCCAAATCTTGTCTTTACAACTTGTCAAATACAAGATTAATTTATATTTATTGTTGCTGTAAATTATGTCTACTCTGTTCCATCGATCTACTTTTCTATTTCCTAATACCAGAGTTCTGATAGTTATTGTTTTATAATATAGTTTAAGATCTGACACTGCTAAACCTCTACCTTTACATTTTTTTTTTTTAGGTTTTTGCAAGACAAATGGGGTTAAGTGGCTTGCCCAAGGCCACACAGCTAGGTAATTATTAAGTGTCTGAGACCAGATTTGAACCCAGGTACTCCTGACTCCAGGGCCGGTGCTTTATCCACTGCGCCACCTAGCTGCCCCCCTTTACATTTTTTCATTAACTCTTTTGATATTCTTGATTTCTTTTCTCCTAAGTGAATTATATTATTTTTTCTAATTCAGTAAAATAATATTTTGGTAATGTAATTGGCGTGGTATTGATTATCTAAATTAGTTTAGATAAAAATTGTCATTTTTATTATATTGACCCTGCCTACTCATGAACAATCAATATTTTTCCAATATTTAAACTGGATTTTATTTGTATTAAAAAGTTTTTATAACTTTGTTTTAAAATTTCTGGGTTTGTTTTGGAAAGTGTCCTCCTAGGCAATTCATACTGTCTCAAGTTATTTTAAATGGGTTATCTTATGCTGTCTCTTCTTGCAGGATTTTGTTTGTGATATGCAGGAATGCTGAGGATTTATATAGATATACTTTCAACTATCTTTTTTAGTTGTATCTTTGGGAGTTTTAAAAGTATATCATCATATTGTTTGCAAAAAGAGATAGTTTTATTACCTCATTCCTTATTCTGACTATTTCTTTTTCTTCTCTTATTGCTATTTCTAGGATTTCCATTACAATACTGAGTACTGACAGTGGGTATCCTTGTTTAACATTTGATCTTCCAGGGAAGGCTTTTAGCTTATCTCCATTACAAATAATGTTTGCTGATGATTTTAGATAAATCTTTTTTTATCAATTTAAGCAAAAAATCCATTTATACCTAGACTTCTAAGTTGTTTTTTTTTTTTAATAGAAATGAGTTATAAATTGGCCAATATGCCCAGAAAGGACATTGGAAGGGATGTGGGAAATCTGACACACAAATGCATTGTTAGTGGAGCTATGAACTCATCCAACCTTTCTGGAGAGCAATTTGGAATTACACTCAAAGGGCAATAAAAATGTATATACCCTTTGATCCAGCAATACCACTACACATAAAAATGTATATGCCCTTTGATCCAGCAATACCACTAATAATCTGAAGAGATCATGAAAAAGGGGAAAAACATGACTTGTACAAAAATATTCATAGCAGCCTTGTTTGTGATGGCAAAGAATTGGAAATTGAGTGAATGTTAATCAACTGGGGAATGACTGAACAAATTGTGGCATATGTACATTATGGAACACTATTGTTCTATTAGAAATCAGGAGGGATGGAAATTCAGAGAAGCCTGGAGGGATTTGTATGAACTGATGCTGAGCTAGATGAGCAGAACCAGAACATTGTTTACCATGACAGTAGCATGGGGGCAATGATCAACCTTAATGGACTTGCTTATTTCATAAGTGCAACAAGTTTGGGGTATTTGCGATGGAGAATACCATCTGTATCCAGAGAAAGAACTGCAGAATTGGAACAAAGACCAAAGACTATTACCTTTAATTTAAAAAAAACCCAACATTATCTTATTATGTAATCTTGCTATCACTTATATTATTTTTTTCTTAAGGATATGATTTCTCTCTCAACACATTCAATTTAGATCAATATATAGCATGGAAACAATTTAAAGACTAACAGATTGCCTCCTGTGGGGGGTGGGGGGAGGGAAGTGAGTTTTGGGAAAAATTGTAAAATTCAAAAATAAATAAATTTATTTTAAACATTAAAAGAAGAAATGAGTTATATACTTTAGTAAGAACTTTTTCTGCATCTATTATATAATCATATTTTTACTTTTATTATTGCTATAATTAATTATATTGATAGCTTTTCTTATATTAAACCATCCCTGAATTCCTGGTATAAAAATCCCACTTGATCATAATGTATAATCTTTGTAATATATTGTTATCTTTTAGCTAGTATTCTATACAAGATTTTTCCATCCATATTCATTATTGAAATTTTCTTTCTCTGTTTTTACTCTTCATGGTTCAGGTATCAGTTTCATATTTGTTTCATAAAAGGAAAGTTTATGGAAAATTTTAAGATACAAACATTTTTAATATGGTAGGATCGAGGAAGACTTCAAGAAGGACAGCAACTGTTTTGTCTTTAAAGAAGAAGAATTCTTTTTTCCCCTCCTCCAAGTAAAATAGTAGAGGGGATTGATTTTGGGAAGTGTTCTGTTTCAGTCATGGGATACCATATCAATGAAGAGAAGAGAGTGCAGGATAATAGTGGGTACTGGAGAATGATCTAATTTGACTGCAATCTGGAGTGCAATAAAAGGGAATAGTATGAGAAGAGGTTAGACAGATAGACTTGAATTAGCCTAGGAAGGGTCTTCAATGCCAGGAGCAGGAATTTATATGTTCTTTCATAGGCAGTGGGAAACTAAAGAAAGTTTTTGACTAGAAAAGTGTTATCCTTGGATATGCTTAAGATACACTCATCTTATGAGGTATAAGTCCTATAGCCAGTAAAACATATAGAAGAGGGGTGACTAGGTGAATAGAGCACCGGCCCTGGAGACAGGAGTATCTGAGTTCAAATCTGGCCTCAGACACTTAATAATTACCTAGCTGTGCGACCTTGGGGAGCCACTTAACCCCATTTGCCTTGCAAAAACCTAAAATAAAACCATATAGAATACTGAACCCAAGCTTGGAAACTACAGGTTTTTACCATTAATACTGGAATGTTTACCTGCTTTCTTTTAGTGGGTTGAAAAATTCTTTATAGATGAAAGGATCTCAAAGAACAGGCAAAGACTTCTCTTTAATAGGAAGAAAATTAATCAGTGAGATAGAATAAAGTCCAGAATAAGTGATACATTTTTGGATGCCTGCTTCCTGGTATGCAGAAATACATGGAATTACTTCATAAGAAGTAACATGGGAAGACTGTGACTTCTATAAAATTTAAAAAATTATTTAGATAGTTCTATTTCTAGTTTTTGATAAAGGATTTTCTTTTTCTTTAAAAATATATTTTCTAAAAACAAAAGTAGGAGGGCACAGCTAGATAATACATTTTGTTCATACTATGGAATTACTATAAAATGGAAAAATTCTAGTCTTTCATAATTTTTCTATGAAGTCTATGTCTATACTAATCTAATGCAATTTATGTTGATAAGATTATATACAGGAAATTTAGATTTCCTGGGTTTGGAATGTCTCTTGAATTCCATCTAAAAAATGAGCTTAGAACTTTTGAACATGCAACAAATGCATTAATAAAATTTTGCATTATGTGACCAGTCTCCATTATGTTTTTGTGGTAAAACAATGAATTCAAAAAGATGGCTTTTTTTCCACATAACAGACTTTCCTGATTGTTACAATGCAGCACAAATGCATAGCTTATCAAGTAAATAAGCAATATAGATAAACTTTAAATTAGTCCTTCAACTGTGTCTTGCTACCTTAACTTTATTCACTTCACATACATAGAAAGTTTTATCACTAGAAAATTTTAAGGGTATTGATAGGCAATTGTCAATTTCTTTTGGATACATTAAGTGATCCTTCCTAAAAATATTTTGTTAATTGTATTAGAGTTAATAGAGGATTACAGATTTAGAGTTCAGTGACCTTAGATTATAGGATCACTGAACTGGAGTTGCAAGGTACCTCAAAGTATAGCTAGTCAAACATACTTAATTTATATAGGGGAAAAAACCCCTGAAATTATCTAACCTAAACCCTTCATATAAAGATTATGCAACTGAACTCTAGAGAGATTAAGCAATTATACCCAAAGTCACATATGTAACTGGCCCCAGAGGCAAAAAGACTAGCATTCAACCTATCTCAAGACAAATACTAGTTATATAACCTTGGCCAAGTCATTTAAGTTTTTAGTGACTCCAAGACAGCACTCTAGGACTCTAAGTTACTAACAAGTTGCTGATCTTCAATAATAGAGGGAATTTCAATTGCAGGAAGTCACACATGAAATTAGAGGTCCTTGCTCCTCTCCTTAAATCTCCTCCCCAATTACCATCAATTAAGCAACTCTATTCCAGAATTAATAATTCCAGAAACAATAATTTCTAACATTTCAGAGTAAGGGTAATAGATTCTTTATAACTGCCCATTTCTGTATTAGTGATATTTTAAGCATTATCACCAGTCATGCCAAGGTACACAAAAACTTTATTGCCACATATTGTGTCATAAATACTGGAGGTCTATTTTAAATTCCTGGAGGCAGAGAATCAGCTGGGACTGTGTTTCATACCATTCCATGATCATTTACACTGCTATATGAATAATACATTTTGGTCATTCTTTACCTCTTAGTACTTTATTTGCTTATTGTGCTTAATAAATAATCACACGTAGTTTACCATTTTTTACATAAAAAATAAACTGATGAATATCACAAAGCAAAGTATTCTAAATGGTTTTCCTGCTGATACCTGGTCCCCGAAGTCCTTCCTATCTTTTGTTCATGATTTTTTTCACTTAAGTAATGTCTATTATCTTGATATAACCATTTTCTCCATATTTAAAATTTTTGACATTTTGTTGAGCTTTTGTTAGCATTTTTGAGGGAGCCAGGAAAATATACACAATGATGGTACAAATAGAAAGAACAATAAAAGGGTATTTTAATGATCAGACTTGTCCTTGAGAATCAAAGATATTTTCCTTTCATTAGAGCAATAGAAGATTATGGAACTATGCTGTCAAATATGCTCCCAGAAATAGCTTGGATGAACTTTTATATATCTACACACACACACACACACACACACACACAAACATATATATAAACATACATATAATACACATACCCATGTATGTATAATACACAAACCCTCTCCTTGAGGAGAGGAAAGGAGTATATTTGAAAAAATATGTAAAAACAAAAGCCATCAATAAAACTAAAAAAAGTACAAGTGAGCACTGGCTATTATATAACTATTCCCATACAAAAATCATTTATTAAAGTGGCTACAGATATTAAAAATAATGTAGGAAGTGTGGGGATGGAGTTTAGATTTTGTTTTCATTTTTCACGTGTTACATATGACCTTTCATTTTATTTTCTTTGTCCTAAGGACAAATCCTTATGCTATCCTGAAACTGCACAAAGATTTTTTTCCTTTCAGTCATCTTCACTGTATTTAATCTACATTGTCTGAGCTTTAGTTGTTCTTTTTTTTTTCACTTCTCACCAGGTTTCTTAGGAAAGCAGGAAAATGGTTGATTCAGTTCTAAATTCTATTTCTAATTCTACTATTTCCCAGACCTGGATCATTTTAGAGGTTCTGCTTCCTCCATGGACAGCAGGATTTAATACACTTTTCCTTCTGTGACTTCTTCAGATGTATTCAACTGGAATGTTAGTTAGGTTCACTGTTCCGGTTCTTTCTGATGTATCTTTATTCTTAGCACATGATTATTTGAAAGAATCTTGAGGATTTCTTATTGACTCACAGAAAACATGTAGTTTAAATCTTGTTACACTGAGAAAAATAGCCTAGAACTACCAATCAGAACTTATTAATATCAAAGAATTTGTGTGAGTTGGTAATGAGTAAGATCTGCGGATCTCCTCAATTGATCCATTTCATTCCATAAAATTTTGTTCTCCCTTAGATATGATGGCTGTTAATTTGAACTTGGCATATCCCCATTATTTAAGCTATAGGATCATTGATTAAAATCTGGAAAGGACTTCTAAGACTATCAAGTCCAACCCTTTCTTTTTTTTTTTTTAAGTCCAACCCTTTCTACAGATGAGGTTAAATGATTTGCTCAGGATTACACAACTATTAAGTCTTTATTTCTTTCCCCTCCTCCCTCTTATTCTTTCTTCCTTTAACTTCCTTCTTCCCTCCTTCCTTTCTTTCTTCCTCCCTTTTTCTTTCTTCTTTCTTTTCTCTCTCTCTTTTTCTTTCTTTCTTTACTATCTTTGAAAAATATGATGTAAAAAGCCAGTTGAAGACTGGCTACCCTGAAGACAAGTACTAGGGACCAGAAGTAATGACTATGTCATTCTATGAACTTTCTCTCAGTTTATATGAGTTACCCCATATGCTTGAAGACGAACAATGAGGAACCATATGGAAGCAACTACAAAACACTCATTACAGAAATCAAGTCAGACCTAAGTATTAGATGTCAATTAGTTATGATTGTTATGCACCAAGATAATAAAAATGCTGCCTAAATTAATTTACTTGAGAGTGGTAAGTGGCCCAGTACATTGAGTCAAGAAGACCTGGGTTTGAATCCTATCTCATACATTTATTAGTAGTGCAAATTAACATTTCTTAACTTCAATTTCCTCATCTATAAAATGTCACTAAAAAAAATGTCACTAGAAATAACACCAGTTTCTCAGTGTTCTGAGGATCAAATATATTCAATAATTTCAATCATGTCTGACTCTTAGGGATACCATTTTGAGTTAATTTGGTAAGGTTATTGGGTGGAGAAACTGAAGCAAACAGGATTAAGTGCCTTGCCCAAGGTCACACAACTTCTAAGAGTCTGAAGCTGAATTTGAACTCATGGTGATGAGTCTTCCTCATTCCAAACCCAGTGCTCTATCTACTACTCTATCTATCTGAGTTTACTTAGCTGTCCAAGGATCAAATGAGATAATATAGATAATATAAATATATATAATATATATGCATATATATAAATGTTTTGCAAGACTTCAAACATTATACAAATGTTAGTTATTATTCCTTATTCAGTGCCATTATAAGCAAACTACCAAAAAAGCACATTATAGAGAAAGAAAATAATAACAAAATTCATCTAGAGCAATGCTTCTCAAATGTCTTCATCTCAGGAATCCTTCATACCCCTAAATATTATTGTCAATCTCCGAAACAGATTTTCTTTATGTGGATTATGTCTTTCCATATTTAATATATTAGAAATTAAAACTCTTTAATAATATTATGAAAATAATTTTGACCTGGAAGACTCTTAGGAATCTAGGGTTCTCCACATCATACTTTGAGAACCTCTGATCTAAAAGAACAAAAAATTAAGAATTTCAAGGGAAATTTATGTGGGAAAAAATATTGGCTAGGAAGAAAACAAGCAACATCATATCTCAAACTATACTATAAAGCAGCAAACATAAAAAATATTTATTACTGATTAAAAGAAAATTTAATTAATTGAACAGATTAGCTATATAACATATAGAAGTAAGTAAATAAGGACATATGTTTAAAAAAAAACCCAAAGACCTCAATTACTAGGGGTAAGAACTAATTTTTTTTTTTTTTTTGCAAAGCGAAAAAGCTGTCCCAAGAGCTAATTTTTCAACAAAAACTTTTGGGAAAATTGGAAAGTAGTGTGACAGAAGTTATTTTTTCAATAATATCTCACATAACGTACCAGAATAATATCCAAGTGAATACAAGATCTAAGCATAAGCAATCATCTTTTTTTTTTTTTTTTAGATTTTTCAAGGCAATGGGGTTAAGTGGCTTGCCCAAGGCCACATGGCTAGGTAATTATTAAGTGTCTGAGGTCGGATTTGAACCCAGGTACTCCTGACTCAAGGCCGGTACTCTATTCACTGCACCACCTAGCCACCCCTCATAAGCAATCATCTTACAAATTAATTAAAGGAACAAGGAAGAAGATACTTTTTTGCTTCTATGGATAGCAGAAGTGTTGTTGATCAAAAAGGAATAGAGAGAGGGGCAGATAGGTGGCATGGTGGCTAGAGCCCAGCCCTGGAGTCAGGAGGACATGAATTCAAATCTGGTCTCAGACATTTAATAATTACCTAGCCATGTGGCCTTGGGCAAGCCACTTAACCCCATTTACCTTGCAAAAAACCTAAAAAAAAAAAAGAAAGGAATAGAGAAAATCCTAGAAGATAAAATGGACTATTTTAATTACATAAAATTGAAAAATATTTGTACAAACAGAATTATGTAGTTAAAATTAGAAATAGGTAAATACATAAACAGCTAGGAGGAAAATCTTTTCAGGAAGTTTCAGTAATAAAATATCCATTTATATCTATCTTTAGATAACTATCTATCTGTCCAATATCTAGTATATCTAGGGAATCAATTCAAATATATAAGAACAAGAGCAATTCCCCAATAGATAGATGTCAAAGGATATGAATTAATAATTCTCAAAGGAATAAATCAAAACTTTCAATATAAAAATTGTTTTTAAAATAATAATAATAATAATAACAGCTATACAAATTAAAGCAACTATTTCCATCTCACATCCATCAGATTGACAAAAATGATCAAAATAATGTGCTGTTGGCGGAACTGCAAATTTGTCCAGTTTTTCTTAAAAGTCAATTGGAGGGGCAACTAGGTGGCCCAGTGCATGGAGCACTAGCCCTGGAGTCAGGAGGACCTGAGTTCAAATGTGACCTCAGACACTTAATTACCTGGCTGTGTGGCCATGGGCAAGTCACTTTACCCCATTGCCTTGCAAAAAAATAAACAACTAAAAGTCAATTGGAACCATATCCAAAAATCATTAAATTGTGCATAATGTTTCATGCAGCAATACTATAAATATGCACATACATATTTCAAAGAGATATGAGAAAAGATTCCCACATATCAGTATATTTATAGTAGCGATTTTTGTTGTAGCTATGAACAAGAAACTAAGAGGTCATCAACTGGAGATTGACTTTAAAATTATAAAATATTAATATAATGGAATATTATTGTGCTATAAAAATTGTGAAGTGGACTTGTACAAATTGATATCTAGTGAAGTGAGCAGAATCAAGAATTCAACAATACAACAACCACTAGTGGTGAAACATATGATTCATCTCCTGTCAGAGATGATGATCTCAAGTTGTACAGTGTGACATCTGCTTTTGGATATAATTAAAATATTGTTTTGTTTGACCATGCTTATTTGTTCCAATTTTTAATTCAAGGGAGAGTTAAAAGAGAGGAAGGACAGTTAGGAGAGAGAGAGAGAGAGAGAACTGAAACCTTTTAAATATGCTCAGAAGAGAACAGAAGGAAGTAGGACAGTTTTGAAAATTATATGCCTTATTGATTACTTTTTAAAAAAAGGCAAACCTCATGAAATTGAAATTTGTGATTTCAAACATGGTTCTCTTTTTCTGTTCTATGTATATAGAAATATTCATTTTGTTGATTTTTGTAAAGTTCAGATTAACAAAAATAAATTTTATTAAAAACAATAACATCTATAATAAATAATCCTGAACCTTCTACCCATTCAATCATTCTCATTCCTGAGTAGAAGTCAGGAGTGACCTTTTAGAGTTAACAGAGTTCCTCTCATTCCCAATCTCCAAAAAAAAAATTAGTTCCATTTTCTATTTGCATTCCAGTTCCTCTGTTTAATTTTTTTCCCTCTGGGTTTTAGAAGATGATTCAGAGAGATTCTAGCATAACAATTTTCTGTTGATCCTGGCAAGGGAGTAAGATTACTTCTTGCTCAACCTCCACCTCCCACCCCCAGGTATTAGTGATCTCCTGGGGGAAGTCTTAAGATTGGATAAAGGTATTCTATTGGTGTGTAAACTAGTGCCCTTTGTTATGTGGACATTTTGGTTTCTGAAAGGAAGAAAAGAACATTTATGCCTGGGACACTGATAAAATCAGCTTCAGAAGAAACAGTTCATCAGATAATGATTGAGGAGAGACAGATTGCTCTGAGATGACTGGAGTGAGAACTTTGTCTCTCAGAGATAAAAGTGCTTTTGGGGATGGCTATAGGTCAATGTATTCCCTCAATTCATTTACATATTACTATTTTCAGGATTTTAACAGACATAAATGAAAAATTACAAATCTATAAAACTATAAAATAAGTAAGTTGTTTGAATACAATAGGAAATTTTGCATATTGTCCATTTGTGACATTTCTGATAGAACTGTGGATTTAGGTTTTCTCAATCTGAATTAGAGATGTCATTATTTACAAGAAAGCCTGATTTGAGATATAAATCTAAGATGACCATATTAAATGGGCAATTGGAAGAGAAGCTAAAGTAGGTAGGGACAGAAGGAGATGAAACTCCTCATAGAATATAGAATACAGAAACATTCATCGCTGATAAGTAGACTTTGTAGTTGAAGGGAATGTTGTAAGATTCTGTTGTAGCTGCTTAGTGGGAAAAAGCAGAATCCGCAGCAATTTGATGGACTGTCTTAATTATCTTTTAATACCATCTATAACTTGAATGAGCAGAAACCTCTCAGAGGTGCTTGTCCTTTACTGTCCTATATAGCTAAAGAGAGGAGGAAAAGAGCAAGAAAAAGAAAAGTTTTGTAACTATTTTTCTGAGTTATGCTGATATATCTCATGGAAAGGCATGGGTAGAAGTTTTGTGTGCGTCTTGTCTCAGACTTAACTTCCTCTGTTAGAGAAAATTGTGAGGGGTTTCCAAAAGAAAACAAGCTCGTACACTGAATATGATTTACAATAAATGAAAAAGCATAACAATTTTTCAGCATCCTGCCAAGGATGGTTATATGCTTAAAGAGATTAATATTGCTTCAGTGACTTGAGAGCAGTGGAGAACTCCCCAAGACCAGAAGGGAAGCAACTTGTAAAAAATAACCTCTCCCCTCCCCAATCAGGTGAAATGAAGCATAAATTGTTTCTTTAAAAGGCCAAGGACGGGCGGCTCAGGAGTACCTGAGTTCAAATCTGACCTCAGACACTTAATAATTACCTAGCTGTGTGGCCTTGGGCAAGCCACTTAAACCCATTGCCTTGCAAAACTTTAAAAAAAAAAAAGGCCAAGAAAACAAAGGTCTACAGCCTAAAGTCCCAAGTAGCCTCAGAACACCGATTTCTCTTTTATGTACCTTATTGCTAGGTTTCTATTAAGTATATGTCCATCCTCTTCCTGGGAAATAAAGTCAATCAGGTTGGCTTTCTAGTAAGTATTATAACCATACTTGTTTCCTAATAAAAATGCTAACTATCGTTATTTTAGCAGTAATTAAATGAGATCACAATTGGGGACCCAGGAGCTATAGTAAGTGAGTAGTAGGAGTACATTCTCCCTAAACCAGTTATTCCTACTAAACTGAGAAATATGATGTGTGTGTCAGCCTCTTCCCCCCAGGTCTAGAAATTCTTTCCCAGATCTCTCAGCTTGAGGGAAGATTGAAAATAAATGGAATATCCTAGGGAAGGAGAGGAGGGGTATAGATTTCATGTCCAAGTTACATGTACATTGTAGTGCTCTCTTTTCCTCTTCTATATTCCTTTGTTTTTGTAACTCAGGGTTTCAGGAAATGAAATGAATGGAATTAGTCAAGGTCTACAGGGAAAAGTGCAGATACCATACCCACAGTCAACCAGAAATAACTTAAGTCCAAAATTTCCATATCTCTCATATCTGTCTGTGGGAAACATTAGAAGTAAGATGACCAGGAGAAAGTCAATCCAAGTTGGAGGATTTCAAAACCTAGAAAGAAGAAGTATAGAGTTTTAGTTTATAATCTTGAGACAGGAAGTAGAAGGCCCTCAAAAATTATGCTCTTTTTTCCTTTCCAACGCTATAATAAGTTTGAGACTAGTAGTACACAACACTTCTATACATTCATTTCCAAAATCTGTTGATGTGTGTGTGGTTGGGATTCCTTCTTATCCAAATTTGAGAAGAAGATGGTTGGGGGGTGGTGAGAGGGAGGGCTAAACTGTGATTGGAGTAGTTATCTCCATACAGAATTCTATGCATTTTCTTTTGGCTTTATTCTGTGTACAATTACTATGTGATCACAGGTGCTCTGAATCTATGCATACACTAAAGAGTTGAAAGAGTGACATTCACTACAGAATGGGGGCTCAGAACTAGCTATGGATAACAGTCTATATTTTAATTTTTTAAACTAATATTTCATTGTATTCTGTAGATTAAATTTGCGAATGTCAAGGAGAAATCAGGTTAAAGAAGCTTTAGTAAAATGAGGACAAGAATAACACCTGCCTCCAAGAATTCAGGTGATTATCAAGATCTCTCTCTCTCTCTCTCTCTCTCTCTCTCTCTCTCTGTGTGTCTCTGTCTCTGCCTCTGTCTCTGTCTCTGCCTCTGTATCTGTCTCTCTCTTTCCACAAATGTACTTGTGTGTGAACACACACACACACACACACACACACACACACACACATATGCATATTACTAATATAATTGCCACATTATCTTGGCAATGAGGGAGCAGCCTAGATTTTTGTAGATTCAGCACTTTCTGATGACCAGTAGGATTAAGGAAAACTTAGCTTGGGATCTTCTTTTGAATTGGTTATTTCTATCTTTCTAGTGCCAGCAGTAAATAGTAAATAAATAGTAAATAAAGCCTGGATTGGTGGTTCATCTAGAGATCCATTTGGTGGGGGAACATTAAAATACTCCATTCAAGATGGTGCAGTAGATTGAGTACTGACCTTAGAGTCAGGAGGACCTGAGTTCGAGTCCATATTCAGATACTTGCCACTTACTAACTGTATGACCTTGGGCAAGTCATTTAACCCTGATTGCCTCACATCCAGGACCATCTCACAGCCATCCTAATTCATATCAGGTCACTGGACCCAGATGGTTCTGGAGGAGAAAGTGATGCTGGTGACTGCACAGCCCTCTTGCTCTAATCCAGTTTATGTGCATGTCACGGCATCACCTCCCTGATGTCATTGTCTTCTTCAAGAAGGAAGGAAAAACATCCCATAAGTAATACTGTGACAAGTTATCTTTTGGTAGGCTTAAGGAAGGCATAATGAGTTACATAACCAAAGGGCCCTCTATCCGGCCTGTGTCATACACAGTGAGGAGAGATTATGACACACACACACACACACACACACACACACACACACACATCCACAAAAGTACATGCTACTAAAAGTAGGAACTAAGTATGGCATCTTTTACTTTTTTGCTTTAAATCACTTTATTGATTTTTATATGCTTTACCATTTATCCAAACTGAATTCCTAGTTATTTCCTGATCTTGCTCTGTTGGTTTCTGCCTTCCGTGCATTGGAGCAGGTTATATTTTGTATCTGGACTGCACTTCTCATTGCTTAGAGAGAGCTCAGCTCAAGTGCCCCTATGCCATGAAGCTTTCCCTGATTTTCTTAAGATGAAAGAGTTTGATTCCACTTCAAATGTCCCTAAATGATTTTATTGCCTTCCTTTTCCTCCTTCATAGAGCTATCATTGAAAGGAATATCAGAGGCCACTAAGTTCATTTTTTTTAATTTTGTTTTTTTTTTTCCAAGGCAAATGGGGTCAAGTGGTTTGCCCAAGGTCACACAGCTAGGTAATTATTAAGTGTCTGAGGCCAGATTTGAACTCAGGTACTCCTGACTCCAGGGCCGGTGCTCTATCCACTGCGCCACGTAGCTGCCCCTAGTTCATTTTTATATATAAGGAAATCAAGACTTGAGAAAGTGGAATGACTTGTTCAAGAACATACAGATTTTGTCAATGGTAGAATTTGAACACAGGACCTCTGACTCCAGAGATAGTGTTTTTACCTTGCATGAAAACAGTGGTATTACCACCTCAGGTAGTTAACTGCCTCCTCAGTCCATCAATAAGCATTCATTAAAAGCAGTATTTAAACTCATAAAACATTACTAGCTTTTTGACCTTGGACAAGTCACTTAAAACGTATTATTTATTTACTTAAACATTAAATACTTACCAAGTATTGTGCAATAAAAATATAAAGAGACAATCCCATCTCAAGGAGCTTACATTTTATCTTTCAATATTGTTTTTTTGTCCTTCTCAAAGAAAATCATGTTGTCAGGAAGGTGATGCCATGACAGGCACATTTGAGTGAGAGGGACTGTGCTAAGTCACCAGACTCACTTTCTCCACTGGAGTCATCTGGGGCCATATGAATCAGGACTGGAGATGACCTTGGATATGAAGTAATCAGGGTTAAGTGACTTGCTCAAGGCCACACAGCTAGGAATTGGCAAGTGTTTGAGTTTGGATTTGAACTTGGATCCTCCTGACTCCAAGGTCAGTGCTCTATTCACTGAACCCTGCTTCTTTGAGTATATTTCTTTCATTTAGTAGATTATAAACTCCTTGAGGGCAGGGATGAATTTATTTTTCATCTTAATATCATAAACATAGTAAATTGAATAAAAAATTAAATTGAAGGTTTTATCTATTTGCATTTTCTTTTTTTTTGTTTTTTTTGTTTTTTTTAGGTTTTTGCAAGGCAAATGGGGTTAAGTGACTTGCCCAAGGCCACACAGCTAGGTCATTTTTAAGTGTCTGAGACCAGATTTGAACCCAGGTACTCCTGACTCCAAGGCCAGTGCTTTATCTATTATGACACCTAGCCACCCCTATTTGCATTTTCATAGAGCTTAAAATTCTAAGGCAGGAAATTTAAAAACACTCTGTCCTAGAAAAAGAGACCTAGATGCCTCAGAATCTGATCTGTAGGAGAAGTTACATTAAAGTAAGAGAATCTTGAAGGGAAAGGAAGGAGAGTATACTCACCCTTGAGACCAGAATGTAATCAGCACCACTCCCCGAGGCTGTTCACACTTTGACTCCCATGTAACAGACTTCTGTACTGCTCTAACATACATGGGGTATTATTTTTAGTGCTGTTCTTTCCAGGAGAGTCAGAACACTGATATCTACACCCTGAGAGGAAGTTGTGGAAGGCTGAGGATTAAGAAAGAAAGATGAGAAGCTTTATCTTTCCTGTCTAAGAGAGAGCCTAAAGGAGAGATGTAGTGTTGAGAAGTGAGATAGGGTTCAGGAAAGGGAGACAGCAATAGAGAGATTTAGATCTAGTTACTCAGACATAGGAAGGAGGGGGTTAAAAGAAATGAAATATTTGGGGGGAGGGGAATGAATAGGAGATCCCCAGTTGTCTTTGGCAAAATGAAGTATGCAAGATCCTAAAAGAAAATCTGAAAGACTGATTGGAATGTAAGTTCATTCAATTGTAATTACTTGTATAAGCATATAGTTTTATTTTTGAACACATTTTTACTAAAAATATACCCTTTCCTTAATCATTCTATGTGAGCTAGAATATAGACATCTAGGGTAATAGCATCTGTGCTGCAAGAAGATGTTCTTATGAACATACTCACAGAAGTATATTAAAAGATGCCTTCTTGATAGCATAATCCATCCATAAAAGAGAATACTCAAGAGGCTTATTATAATGCATTAAACTGACACTGTCCACTTCTGTTTTGTGGCTATTCAGCAAAGAGTGGAAACCATCTGAACTTTCATGAACATGGGTTAAGTGTAGTATGATATTTGAGGGCAGACCAAAGTAAATCAATTTATTCCCTTTAGACATTCTGCTGCAAATGCAATAGATCCCAAGGGTTAAATTAAATAAAAATTAGTTAAGGAAAAGAAGAAAATAACTTAGTACTTTGGAATCCTTGGTTAACAAAGTAAATCCTTGAAACATGAAAACATATTTGAATATCCTAAATTTTCTGCCTTAGAATCCAGCATTTAAGAAATATTTATATGCTGATAAGCATAGGCCTAATAATAATAGCTAGTACTTATATGCTATTTTGAGGCAACTAAGTGATATAGTGGATAGAGTACTGAAGTTAGGAAGAGTCATATTCCTGAGTTCAAATCTGACCCCAGACACTTAGTAGGGTGATCTAGGCAAGTCTCTTAACTCTTATTTGCATCAGTTTCTTTATCTATAAAATGAACTGGAGAAGGAAATGGTAAACCATTTCAATATCTTTGCCAAGGAAATCCCAAATGGGATCATGAAGAGTCAGACATCACTTAAAAAATGACTGAAATATGATGCATTACAACTTGCAAAGTATTTTACAAATATCTCATTTTATTCTCAAAACCACTCTGAGAGAGAGATACTACTATTATACAACATTTTACACATAAGGAAACTGAGGCAGACAGACTAAGCAAAGCTCATAGTCACATATTCTGCTAAGTGACTGAAGCTGGATTTTAACTGGTCTTCATGACTCCAAATCTACTGCTCTCCTACCATGTCACTTAGTTGGCAGATGACTGTGCTGGGTGCAACTGGGAGGGTACAAAAGAAACTAGGATGTGAGTCTTGCCCTGAAGGACTTATAAATAAACTAACTTACTAAAAGTGTTCAAACAGGGCTAGATGCCCCTCTGCAGGGATATTGTAGAAGGGATTCATGCATAGGTAAAAGATGAGCCACTTGTCATTTCTTTGAGTCTATGATTTCAAACCCAAGAAACCCAAGAAAAAATTAACTGTACTAATTGAATAAACCCTTGGGATACTAAAAAAGACTCCTCAGTTAAAATCATAGCAATGTGAAAGAAAATGAGCCTCCTGACTTTCTTTCAACTGTTTCAGGGTTCTTGTGAGAATAAAATAATATCTATAAAGCAAATTACTGGAAAAATAAAATGGATAAACACTCATATATATATTGCCAACTATGATTAGAACAAGTGTTGAGGTGAGAGAAAGAGTTCTGTGATCCAAGTCTGGATCAATTTCAGCAAAAACCAAAGGTCAAACTGAAGTTGCAGAAAAGATGCCAAATTACCTTGCTGGAGTGAATTTCCTCCTCCAGGAGTTCCCCAGGCCAAAACAAACAAACCTGCAGGTCAAATCCATTCTGCTACTTCTATCTTGAAGTCAGAAAACTTCCCCTTCCCCCCATTCCCAAGATTAACCCTGACAAAGATACAAAATGAGATACATCTTTTTTTTTTTTGTATAGTCAATGTGGGCTATGTGGGAATTTGGTTTTCTTAACCGTGCATTATCAGAATTTTTTTTTCTTTTTCCATTGGGGGCAGAAAGAATAAGAGAGGAAATAGATTTTTTTTATTTAGAAAATTTTGTTAAAAGATTATCCCTGAGGGGTGGCTAGGTGGCGCAGTGGATAAAGCACCGGCCTTGGAGTCAGTAGTACCTGGGTTCAAATCTGGTCTCAGACACTTAATAATTACCTAGCTGTGTGGCCTTGGGCAAGCCACTTAATCCCGTTTGCCTTGCAAAAAAAAACCTAAAAAAAAAAAAGATTATCCCTGAATTAGTCTCCAAATCAAGAAATTTCTGATTACAATATTTACTCATCAATTAGCCATGCTTAGGACAGTTTTCTCCTTATTTTCTAGGTAATTGTATTGGTTCACAAGGAAAAATGTCTTTCAGGTTGAGGTAGAAATTAATGTTGTATCTCCAGTATTTGCAGTTAGAAAAGAAACTTCAAAGAGTATCAGAACATTTTCATACCAATACTCCCCAAACTTACCTCTTACAAAAAAGCATACTTGATTTTGGATTTTTCATGAATATGAAAGGCAGACAGGAACTTGGGCTGTAATCTATCTGGTAAATAGATTTTAAATGCTTAGTCACTATTTCCTTGAAAGTTTAGAGACACAAGTTAAAACAGAGCTCTGTACAGGTATGGGACTACACAATGGATCCCTACCATAAGGCAGCCTTCTGTCTAATGCCACTTCATTATTTGCATCAAATCTTGGCTATTGGGCTAGGCTCTAAGGAAGCTCTAATTTTCAATTAGCAAGAAAGAAAGAGCCCTAGTCTCAGTTTCACAATTTAGTAACCTGCAAATTTGACCAACATCAATTCATAGACTCTAAAGCTAGAAGAGGTCATTTCATTCAACTACCCTGTTTTATAGATGAAGAAACTGAGACCCAGAGAGATGGAATGACCTGGCCCCTTCTGTTAGAGACCTTTGAGATTAGCCTTTATTTTGGCCTACATAGATCTTTTATGTATGTATTTTCATGGTCTTTTTGCATGCTCTCTTTCCTATTAGAATGTGAACTCTGAGAGTTATGACTATTTTTTGCCTTTCTTTGAATTCCCAGATAGTTCTTAGACAGTTAGTGCCCAATAAATGCTTGTGGACCAACTGACTGAATGTTAATGATCTGGTCATGATGTCTGTCACATCATTGTTTGGTTTAGCTGACCTGGCCAGTAAGTTATATTGCTTCCTTTCTGTGAGTATCATGATTATTTATATTTTCTATCTAATCCAAAACTCTTTTTTTTTTGTTTTGCAAGGTAAATACTATGTGTCTGAGGCCACATTTGAACTCAGGTCCTTCTGATTCCAGGACTGGTACTTTAGGCAATGTGCCACCTAACTGCCTCCTAATCCAAAATTTTTTTAGTGCTAATAACTTTAGGATTATTGAAGCAAGATTTAGAACTGGAAAGGATTTTGAAAGCCATCTAGTTCAATTATCTCATTTTACAGAGGTCAGGGGAGGTTGTGACTTGCCAGAGTTCATAAAGATAGTATATGTCAGAAACAAAATCTGAATGTGAATCCTTTCATTCTTCCAATGGAACAAAATCTGAATGTAAATCCTTTCATTCTTCCAGTGGAACTAGCTGCCAGTTAGGTGTCAGTAAACTCAGAGAAAATTATTTTCTTTGGATAAGCTGAATTCAATTAGCCAAATTCAAATTAAATACATATTTATTAAGTTACAATTATGTGCTGGATACCGAGTTAGACTTTGGAGAAAAAATACAAGGATAAATAAGAAATATTTCCAGTCCTCCTGGAATTTATATCATAAGCTAAAATAATAAATAGTAATTTCCTGGGAGGAAAAGACAATGAGATTCATCCCCACCTTCTAATCCTCCAAAGAAGCAGATGTTTCTGTACTAGAAGATGAAAAAAACTGAATGAGAATCCTGAGATGTTAATGAAACTCTCAGGATCAGTATACAACAAGGGCCAACAATTGTGTCTTGGGGATAGAGGTTGGCTTTGGGGGTTTGGGAATGGCTGACAATGAGGCAGATGAATCAGGAAAGATACCATCAGGCTTAATCCTGTATATTTCAATGAAGATTAGGGATTAACCCTACCATAGACTTGTAAAGACTTTTCTTTACCTTTATCCCTCTGTTTATTCATTTAATCCTCTGACTCTTTGCCTTATGTACACATTAAAAACTCTGTGTTTTTGTTTTAGAGATTGCTAGACAGAAAGAGAAGTTAGGATGCTGGCCACCAAATCCTTTATAAGCCTGGGGAGATGGGAAGACCTCAGAGGTAGGGTTGCCAATTGGCTGTTATCTGACAAGTTTAAAAGGTGTTTTATCTAGAATCTGGCTGCTCAAAAGATTTTATGATTTATCCTGCATTGAACCAGCGTTGGGTTTCTGTTTTGTTTTGTTTTAGTTTGGGGTTTAGGACGTCATCTAAATTATGAAAAAAAGTGTTCCAAAATGTATGGAGAATGGGGATAAGAGGGTTAAAGGAGCTGGCCATGGTAACCAGGGTTTTTGATATGTCATACTATTTATGTATGCCTTGATGGAATTGGGGGGGGGGTGTCTCCTGGGAGAAGGTGATATTTGCTTAGTTATGATTTTGATAACACTACTTAGACCCATGAAAAAATAGTCAAAGAGAGGTGTCACAGCACAGATAAATATCTAAGGGATTTGATGTAGGACCTTCCCATGAAGATATGAACTCCATTTTTGCTCTCTAAATGTGAATGGGATTATAAAAACCTGTCTATTTTAAGAGAGGAAAAGTAAGTTCAGTTGGTATTTCACTGAATACTGTGCCATATACCAGTAGGTGTCTTGCCATTTGAATTGTTTTTTAAATGAATAGAAGACTTCACTGTTGACTTGGTGGCCTGGGATTGACATAGCCTACTCTACTCATCATTCAAAATAAGAAAATGGAAGAACTGAAAAGTTACTTGGTAGAAGTCATCAATGCCCAACTGTAGCCTAAATAGTGAATCCAGAGACATATGTTGCTCAAATATCCTAGTTATTTTGATGTTATATAAATATAGCTTAGGTTGATGAAAGGAACTGAAGCAAGGCACTATGAATAGCAGAATATAGCTTGGAAAATGTGCCAAAAACCTGCCCAGCATTGTAGCAGTCCTTGCATTTTGTACTGAATGGTTATAATTGGTGATTTGTAGAAAGAAGATACTTGAAAATGTCTTTCGAAGAGGTACTCAATTTAGTCTTGGTTAAATAGGTGAAATTCAGAACCCTTTAAAATCTGTTCACCCCACCTTTCAACCGTCAAATACTTAACCTTTCCTCACCCTTTCCCCTCTCTTACCCCACTCTATGATTCAATAACATTGGCTCCTTATTGTTCCTTAAATAAGACACTTCACTTTTGGACTCAAGGCATTTTCTTCAACTGTGTCCCTTTCTTGAAATATTCCTTGTCTCATCTCTACCCCCCGGTTTCCCCAGTTTTCTTCACCACCTAGGTAAAATCCTACCTTCTACAGGAAGCCATTCCCAATCCCCCTTAATTCTAATGCCTTCCTTTTGCTGATTATTTAGTTTATCCTATATATATATATATATATATATATATAGGATATCTATATATATATATCTATATATATATAGATATCCTATATATATATATATATATATATATATATATATATATATATATATATATATATATATATACATCTTGTGTGTACATAGTTGCTCGCATAGTGTCTCCCCTCCCTCATTAGACTCTTCAGTTAGGTCTTTGAGAGTAGAGACTGTCTCTTATTTTTCTTAGCATTCCTTGTACTTGACACAGAGCCTAGCACATAGTTGGCATTTAATAAATATTTATTAATATGGGTTATAATCTGAATTTAGGAAGCAGTACCAAAAAGATCATAACTTTACTTAGTGTTTAAATAAGCAGGATGACCTACCTGCTTTTACTTTAGCTAGATGGAAAGTGGAGCTATACCTAGGTTAAGGGAAAATAAATAATCTTTTCTTCTATTACTCATTGGATCAGTTGTTTACGGTAAAGCTTTAATTTCTGGACAAATTAATGACTAGGTTCCTTTCTCACCTCCACCTCTTTTTTTTTTTTGCAAGGCAAATGGGGTTAAGTGGCTTGCTCAGGGCCACACAGCTAGGTAATTATTAAGTGTCTGAGACTGGATTTGAACCCAGGTACTCCTGACTCCAGTGCCGGTGCTTTATCCACTGCAGCACCTAGCCGCCCCTCACCTCTACCTCTTAAAAGTCTTAATTTCCTTCAAGCCTCGATTCAGGTACCATTTGCTATAGAAGGTCTTTTCTAACTATCTGACTTACTGTTCTTTTCCTCCTCAAATGATCTTGTTTTTATCTGTGCTTGTATGAACCCACATATAAATGTAAACTCATTGAGGACAGTTCGTTTTCATTTTTGTCTTTGAATTCTCAGAGTGTAGTACAGTTCCTGGCATGTGGTAGATATTTAATAAATGTTGCTTAAATATTTGATTTTCTAACTGGTAACATTTGATTCTAATGGAAGCATCACTTTCTTTGTTAACCTCTATTGATCTGAAGAAAATAATCCATTCAAAGACATTAAGCCCCTTTTATAGCATCCTTAAATATTTCAATACTGGGGGAGAAATGTATCTACTGATTACATTCACATATCAAACTACAAGGCTTGAATGAAGATGTCCTTGGATCAGTTTGACCTGTGACACATTGGGTGTGTTGTTGACCTGGAATAAATCACTTTCTGTTTCAGGACCCTGGACAATTCTCCAAGGTTAACCATTGCAGAGAAGGTGGCCATTTGTATTGGTAGAAAGTTCTTCACTTTCAAAACTCTAAGCACAGAGGTTGGCAACAGTGAAATACTTATTTATTTGATCAGACTACACAGATGAAAATTCAGGTCCTAACAAAGAAAAGATAACTGTATTCTTGTCACTTTTAGCCAAAACTCCTTGAACTGACCCAAGTATTTAGTTGTTCCTCATGTTTCCCCAGAAACACCTCTAATGTTGCAAATTGATTTAATTCATGAATTAAGGGCAGCTGTGGTTTAATGTAAATTTTTAATGTAGATTTTTATCTAAAAATGTAGATTTTTATCCAGTAGATCAGGGTTCAAGTCTTAGCATTGATACACAGGAATGAGTAAATCTTGAGATAAATTGACTGACAGTCTCTTTGAGCTTCTATGTTTTTAACTATAAAACCAAGGTGATGGTACTTATAATATCCACCTCAAATTCTAAATCCTTACATTAAGGCTTTCATAATAGATTATTCCATTCTGAATTAGGAGAAAATCTATCACCACTGTTCACATGGGTAACTTCCAGCACTAGTTAAAGACCATTTCTATTTCAACATGCTTAAACATGGTTTTAGAGTCAACCCATTCCTTTTCCTTGCTGATATGTTATACCTTTATGGAGCTTCTCCCAAAGGAATCATTTCTGCCTTTGTTCTTAATTAAGTGCTTCTTTCCTGGTTTTTCCTCCTGAGGATCCTTTCTGGAATTAGAGTGCCTGTTTTGCACAGCACTTTGCCCATTGAATAAAAGGAATACATATACATACAACAAAGAAAGACATGATCCCAGGATTGCTCTAGCTTTACCCAGAAAATTAGCTATTCACAACATTCTCTCACTAAAAGTAAAAGTGGCCATGTGAACAGTAGAATGAACAACAGACTCAGAGTCAGAAAACCTGAGCCAAAGTCCTAGTGGTGTAACCATGAGCAAGTCACTTGACCTGAGACTTACTTTCATTTTATGAAATCCTGGGAATACTTGCTTAAAAACATTGTTGTGAGGAATAAAAGGTCTCTCATATCCTCTCCTCTGTTCCCATGGCTACCACCCTCTTATTGACCTCATTAGGGACAATGGGGGACTGGGAATAAGCATTCATATAGTGCTTACCATGTACCAGACAATGTACTAAGCATGTTGTTGCTGTTCTTGTGTCATTTCAGTCATGTCTCACTGTTCATGACCTCATTTGGGATTTTCCTGGTAAAGATACTGGAATAATTGGCCAATTCCTTCTCCGGTTCATTTTACAAATGAGGGAATGAAACAAACAGAGTGAAATGACTAGTCCAGGGTCACATAGCTAGTAAGTGTCAGAGACCAGATTTGATCTTATGTCTTCCTTACTCCAGGTCTGACATGCTATCCATGGCATCATCTAGCTGACCCATCAAGTACTACATGTAATTTTATTTGATCCTCACAAGATAAGCACTGATATTTTTCTTATTTGCAGTTGAGGAAACTGAGATAAACAGAGATTAAGTGATTTATCAGGGTCAAACAGGTAAAAGATGTTTGAGGCCAGATTTGAACCAAGTTCTTCTTGACTCCAGTCCTAGTATTCAGTCCATTGAACCACCGAATTATCTTATTGCTATCTGCCAAGAGTAGGGATCAGTAAACCACAGACTTCAGATGACTTCTGTACACTTCTGAGCTAAAAATATTAAAAAAATTTTAAATAATAGTAGTTTAAGATATTTTGTGGTATATTAAAATATTTTAAATAATATTTAATAATATAAAAAATCTTACTTGGGGACATACAAGATTGTTGACTCCTGACTTGTAACAGTAGCCTCCTTCTTCCTTTTGCCCTTTTTTTAAATTGCCTATACCTATTTCATCTCCAGTACTGTCACCAAATGAAATCCCCTTCTTTGACCTCAAATTCTTGTCCTTCCTCCTCTTTCACACCTTCAAATATGAACTTAGTTTTTGTTTTCATCCTATTTTTAACCCTCTCTGTTCACCAATTACTCTGTTCCAGTTTCACTCCCTCCCTTTAATCTTCATGTCATAATTAATCATTTCAATGATTCCACCCTTAAATTCCTCTGCTCCTAGCATTACTCAGTTCTTGTTAAACAAATCAAATCCTCAGTGATGATAATACCCACCACTGGACTTTTCTACTCCCTATACTATCTAACAGCAGATAGTTGCTAGAGAACAGAAGACATTCTGAAAACATGTCACTGGGTAAACTGGAGGAACTAACCTTAACTATGTCATTAGGTAATCCCTTAATTAAACTTTTACTTAATTTTTACCATATTCTTTGTAGTAGTGATTTTAAAAGCCTCCTTTCTCCTCAAACCTTAACTCTATGCCATTTTCAGATAACTTCATCTCCTAATTTACTGAGAATATTGATGTTCATTCATTTCCCCCTCTTTCATATCTCAAAAGTTCTCTGTATCATTAACTGTCTTCTTCTTTCCTACCTTTCTCAGAAGATGAGGTTACCTTTCTCCTTCCCAAAAGATAGTTCTGCATGTAGGTGAAGTTTTAATGTAAAATTATACCATTTGCAGTAAAACATGTCCTAAATTTACAAGTGGAAATTAGGAAAGCATGATATTTATAAGAATAGATGTCATATATTCATCTGAACTTATATGAAATCATTGTGTTTACTTATCTCTTGGAACCTTGCTCCTTGATGGGGAATGACTGTGTATGAGTGAGTTGGAGGATGATCTCTAAGTTTTAATGCTCAATAAATTCAAAAGTCATCTTTCCTCTTTCATTTTGCTCTCTTGTTTAGTATTTGCTCTCCTGACTCTCTTTTCTCAACAAACATGCTTGGTTTGTCCATCCTAAAAGAAAAACCAAAAAAAAAAACCCCCCAAAACAAAAACCCCCAGACCTTTTCTTATCTCTACTACTCTTAAGTCTAACATTTTTTCTCTCCCTTTCTGTTCATGGATAAACTTCTAGGAAGAATAGTTATACTAGAAGTCTCCATTCCTTAATATCCTTAAAAATTGTTTTTACTCCCTATACTAACATACTATTTTCTATATTTCTAGGATGACAAGCATCATTGGTATAGTAGATTGAGAGAAAAGGTATTGTGAGGTTCAGATGAACTAATGAATTTCAAACACTGCAAATTTAAAGCATTCAATAAATAAAATTATTTCATAATTGTTATCATAGTCATTGTCATCATCATTGTCATCATTATCATCATCATCCTATAGTTATCAGACCTTCAGTCCTGTGATGACTTCATTCCCTCAGTCTCCTATCTCATATTCCTGAGCTCAAGTAATGTAATGTTTAACAGGCATAAAAGGAGGAGAATATACACACACGCTTTTAAGCTTAATTTGCATCATTAACACTTTTAAAAGTCTAGAAATTAACAAAACATTGAATCAAGCCCAGATTTGGAGTGATTTTCAATTTCTTAGGTGCAAATGTTTCACATTAAAAATTGAACAATCGGCTCTTCCAAGACAGTTAGCGTTGGTTCCATCATACTCCTGTTTGAGGACCACTCTTAGAAACAAGAAGATATTGGTTCAAGTTTTCCACTGACTCACACTGGCTATATGCCAAACCTGGGCAAGTCATTCTCAGTATCGCTGGGCAACTTTCTTACCCTCCACCCTAACCTCATGACTGAGATAGGCATCTATGGTAAGGTGGATCTTGTGTTCCTAGGCAATGACTGATAAGACCCCTGACCTCCTCTCCCACCCAACCTTTCTTTTTGGATGAGATAGATTAAACTTCATAGCATCCTTGTTGAAGGAGAAATATTAGAGAAATATTTGTCTAGCCTTTCCTATAATAGTAAAGAACTATTATCTATGCTTGTCTGATATTTTCTGTGGGCCTCTGACTCCACTGTTTAGTATAATCCTCTTCTCAAATGTGAGTTCACCAAGAGAATAGATAGCAACCTTCAGACTTCCCTCCACCTGTCTGGCTCTTTCCATTCCAACTAGGTGGGTCACTCCTTGACTCCCTCCCCCAACTTCTCCAGAAACAGGAGATAGGCTAGGCTTCCTATAAAAGTTTGACCAATCCCTTTCTCCATGTTGGATCCATGTGATCCCCCACCTTCATGCAACTAGGTCCATATTGTTCTATGCCCAGCCACTGTCTTGCTGCTTTCCCTTTCCTTTTAACTTTTTTTTTTTACTATCTGTGATATTCCAGCTTGTTATTGTATCTTTTTGTTTAACCTTACTATTTTCTTAGAAACTCACATTCTTTACCTTGTTAAAGAACCAATATGTGATTTTCCGTGCTTCTCTGTCTGTCTGTCTCTCATTAGGGATCAATGTTTCCTGCCTCTTAGTTTCTCTTGCCCTTTAACTCATAGCACTATTGAAACTTTCTATTTTGATGCTTCTACAAAGAACTTAACTTGTGAACTTTTTACAATATCTTATAAACTTTTGTGCAAAATGTGAATTAAAGCCTGAGATTTTTTTTTTTTACCTCCCTGAGTAAGAGAGTTTGGTGATTTCATCACTCAAAATGAATCATAGCTATCCCTCTCAAATTTCCTCATTCCATTTGTTGTGGTAGCATCCTGATCAAGGAGGAATCAGTTGTGATCTATATCACAAACCTGTTTACATTATCTTTCCTCCCCAAACTCACCCTTCTTCTGAATTTCCCTTTACTATCTTTCTAGTCTGGTAGCTAGGTGGCACAGTGGATAGTGTGCCCAGTCTAAAGTCAGAAATACTCATCTTCCTGAGTTTAAATCTGGCCAAAGACACTTATTAGTTGTGTGACCCTGGGTAAGTCACTTAACCCTATTTGCCTCTTTTCCTCATCAGTCAAATGAGCTGGAGAAGGAAATGGAAAACCACTCCAGCTGTTCCTGCCCCCCCCACCAAAAGGGAGATCATGAAGGATATATCATACCTTACTGAACAACATTTTTTTCTGTTATTTGGGTTCTCAATTTTGGAATCATCATGGACTCTTTATTCTCTCTCACCGTACACATCCAGCAATTTGGCAGATTTCATAATTTCTCTCTAAATAGCATTCATCTGTTCTCTTCTGAACCCACAGTTACCACCCTATTTTAGGCTCTCATCACTTCTCACCTGTACCATAAAAGCTTCCTAATTTTTCTCCTAGTGTTAAGGCTATCCCCATTCCGATCTATCCTCAACTCAGCAGTCAAATATGTTTTCATACATACATATATACATATATATGTGTGTATGTGTATAAACTCATGTATAAATTCCAGTGATTCCCTGCTACCTTGAAAACAAATTATTCTATTTTTATCTCATCTGTGAAAAGCATCTGTTTTTATGTAAGTTGCATAATGTACATAATTATTAGTATACTAGCAAATATACTTCATTTACAAATATTTTGGACTATGAGTATTCAAAAATCTTTTTGATAGAAATTCATGATCAAAAAAATTTAGAGACCAAGTTCTGAAGGACCATTAGCTCAGTCAATCATAGAAAGTTTACTACCTGCATCTGTGGAAGGAGCCCTCACAATGAGAAAATTATAAGTTCTTGAAGTATTGCAACTAAATGACTCCCCTATGACCACATTTCATTGAAAGGATTAAAAAAATAGTAACCCAAAAGGCTCATTTCCTTGACTTTGTACTACATCATCCACTTTTAATTTTTAACTAATATACACGTTGACCTGAGTCATGAGGAACCACAGGCATCCACCTTTTCCCAACAGATAGTCCTTTGTAAGATTGAGGGGGAGTGAAACAAGAAAAGAGGATGGGTAAAAGGAAGGAAATTTACATCATTAGACATTTCAATCTCCATTTCAATTTCCCAATTTCTTTTCTTAGAAATTATTTAAGGGGTGGCTAGGTGGCACAGGGGATAGAGCACCAGCCCTGGAGTCAGGAGTACCTGAGTTCAAATTCAGCCTCAGACACTTAATGATTACCTAGCTGTGTGGCCTTGGGCAAGCCACTTAACCCCATTGCCTTGCAAAAACCTAAAAAAAAAAAGAAATTATTTAACATTCTAAAGTTTTTAACTTACCAGATGATTTTTAATTATACCCCTATAGAATAGCTGTAAAACTTCATAACCCTATTTTTCTAAAAAAGTCTATGATATCTAGGGGTCCTTGTATCTGATAGCATCTAAAAATCCATTTCTCCTGCTTATTTTTGCCAAATTGACCAAAAAATTCCATGCTGTTTTCTTTAAGAAAATAAACATGATGAAGGCAAGAAAGACTGCTAGATTCATCAGCAATTCAGAAATGAACTCCACACATAAATTCTTGACTTGGAGGGTGGTTGGTTCTTGATCTTTGTTATCAAAGAGGACCAGAATGATGATATTATATGTTTCAGACAAACTACAGTGTGTCCAACTCTTTTCTGGTGACATTAACATGAGCTCAGAATGCTCTACCACAGTCAGACACAAATAGTCCATATGAACACCTTACTTACTCTAAATTTATGTATGGCATGTTTCCTTTGGGCTGTTTCAGTTCTGCCTTGTGTATTGAGTACAGCAGTTCAATGTGGGCACTCCATGCCAGGAAGTCTTGTACCAGAGTCTCACCTGCTGTACAACCAATTCTAAAGCTCTTGAGAGAGACCTTCGGAGCATCCTGGTATCGCTTCTTCTGACCCTCCTTGTGAGTTCTCCATAAAATAGTCTTTTTGGCAAGCATACTTCTGGTATTCTGCCCAGCCAATTGTAGTTGTATTCTCTTTAGTAATGTTGGAAAGCTAAGCAGTTTAATACAAAAAAAGGACCTCAGTGTCTTCTCTCTTTCCTCACCAGGTAATCTTCAGAATCTTCCCAAGACAATTTAAATGGAAGTGATTCAGTTTCCTGGCATGGCGTTGAAGATGGTCCAGGTTTAACAGTCATATAGCAATGAGATCAGAACAATGTCTCTGTAGACCTTCAGTTTGGTAGTTAGTCTAATACCTCTTTCCTTCAACACTTTCTTTTGGAGTCTCCCAAATACTGAGCTGGCTCTGGAGATGTGTGTCAACCTCATTATCAAAGTAAAGCTCCCTGGAAAGAACACTGCCAAGGTAAGTGAACTTGTTCACAGTACTCAAAACTTCTCCATTTACTGTAATCGATGGCATGACATATGGATGGTATGGTGTTGGCTAATGGAGCAACTGTGTTTTCTTGGTGTCACTTGTTAGATCAAAATTAATAGCAGAGAATCTATCCATACCTTTGTTGCATTTCAGCTTCAGCGGCTGCACTGAGTGTACAATCATCTGCAAACAGAAAATCTTGCACCAACACTCCTTCCATTTTGGTCTTGACTTGTAACCTTTTCAGTTGAAGAATTTGTCTTCAATTTGGTAGCTGACCTTGACATGGTGTTCAACCTCAGTGAAGGCGTTTGATAACATGGCTGAAAACATCATGCTAAAAAGCATGGGGGCAAGGATACATCTTTGTTTCACTCCATGGGTGACTGAAAATCTTGAGAGCATCTTCCACCATCCAGAACTCAGGGAAGCATGAAACTGATATACAATACTGATGAACTTCTCTGGGCAACCAAATTTTGACATCATTTTCCATAAACCCTCACAACTGATGGTATTAAAGGCCTTGGTCAGATCTATAAATGTTGGATACAGACCTCTGTTTTGTTTCTGCATTTTTCTTGGAGTTTCTTGGAGTTGTTGGACAGCAAATACAGTATTGTCTATTCCTTGACCCTTCCTGAAGCCACACTGGTTCTCAGGAAGGTGACCATCTTCCAGGTCAACCTATTGAGAAGGACTCTGGCAAGAATCTTACCCCTGTAATTCCCACAGGATAAATTCCCTTTACCTTTAGAGAGATGGATGACAGAGGCATCCTTGAATTCTCAGGGGATAACTTCTTCATTCCGTGTAACCTGGAAAATTTTAGTTAGTTTTTGGATGAACAATGGATCCCACACCTTGTAGATCTCTGCTGGAATAGAATCAGCATCAGGTGCTTTGCCACTTGAAAGGAGCCTAATGGTATTCAAAACCTCTTCTTCAGTTGAAACTTTACCTAGGGACTGATTGTTTTTAACTTGAGGCAAATGGTCAATTGCATCTGCATTGAATGATGATGGTCTGTTAAGAATATTATGGAATTGTTCAGTCCATCTCTCTAAGATCAAATCCCTATAGTTGATCAATGTGGAGCACTGAGCAATTGAGATGCACCATAGGTCTTTAGCCTATAAATAGTCTTCAGGGCATCATAAAAGCACTTTGGCTTGTTATTATCTGTATAAAACTGAATTTCATCTGCCCTTTTTACAGAGCCAAGAATCCTGTATCTCTCTAAGTTTTGCTTGTATGTTTCTTGTGATGGAATTAAATGCTGTCTTCTGGATGAACTATACTGCTGGTAAACCCTGTGAAGATCTTGTTTTTCATTTAACAGCTCCTGTATTTCCCCACCATTTTCATCAAACCAGTCTCAATGTCTGCAAGTGTGCTGACCCAGATGAACAAATACAGTGCTGTACACCAGATCTCTGAAAGCTTCCCAGTCTTTTTCTGCTCCACTGTTGCCAACTGTGTATTGACTCAGATGTCTCTCTCCAAGTTAACAACAGACTTCCCATTCAAAGAGACCCTCCAATCTCTTGACAATAATACTTCTAGTAGTCATTTTGCTTGGGGCTGCCACATTGGTAAATGTGAATATTTAGCTTGGAGAGGATGAGTATATGATCAGTCCAGCATTTTGTCCCACACATTGCTTTTGTCACTCTCACATCCTGTACAATCACATAGTCTATTCGATGCCAATGTTTGCTATGAGGGTGCATCCAGAAAGTTTTATTGTGTTAAGGTAAACAGAAGACAATGTTTGTGATGAAAAGGTCATTAGATGTGGGGTCTCCAGGTCTTCATAAAATTTTTCTTTGACTTCATCAGGGTTCCTCATGGTGGGACTATGGTCTCATGACATTTTCCTGGAAGTGGCAATCTCATTGTCATGAGCCTGTCCTACACTCCTTTTGGTAGGTATTCGAGAATGTTGACTAGATTATTTTTGATTGCAAAACCTACCCCCGATTCATGGCACTCCCCTTCACTGAAGCCATTCCAGAAAAATGTATACCCATTTCCAATTTCAGTAAGCTGGCCTGCATTTGCCAACCTTGTTTCATTCAGGTCAATAAGAGCTGTTCGACTTTCAGATCTATTGAATCTTGTATTGTCTATAAGAGTGTGCATGTTCCATACACTGATGATGAATGGAATCTTCTTTGAAGAAGTTTTTGTAGATTTTTTTTGTGCCTTGACTACTCTGTGGGATCCCTATCTGCCATGGAAATCAGGCCAAGGCTGGATAAGCAGACAATTTTTAGGACATTTTTTAGACCCTTTCTCACATCAGGAAGTAAGCAATGTGATACTTAAAAGGACTGCTCAGAAGGCAGCTAGGTGGCTCAGTGGATAGAGCATTGGTCCCAGAATCAGGAGGACCTGAGTTCAAATTTGGCCTCAGACACTTAATAATTACTTAGCTGTAGGGCCTTGGGCAAGTCATTTAACTCCATTGCATTGCAAAAACCTAAAAATAAAAGACTGCTCAGTCACCCACAGGGCTGCACTGCTGCATTCAGTGGGGAAATGACCCAATGACCTGGGCCACTTATGTGAAGGATGCTGTTTCATCACTTGCCTGTCATCACAGGACTTTGAGGAATAGTAAATTGTAGATAATGTTTTTTGATGCATGTGTAAATTGGATTTAAGTAAGGTAGGAGTTGCATGAAGTACACTCACTCTTTCAAAATCATCATGATCTAGCATGGCAAGAGTCAAGACAACTGATGATGGCTCTAGATGCAGTGAATGACCTTGATATCTTTGATATTTGCATTTGCTCCACAGCACCTGCTTCAACTACCTTCATGGCTGGTGGAATAAAGTGTTCTCATCTGCCCATTCCACCAATGGAAGACTTCACGTGCACACCCCTCCCCCCATAGCTCACCAATGAGTTTGAGACTCTCTCAGTTATCCTCAATCTGATTTAACCCACCTGCCAAAATGGTTCACCAGAGTATTGCTGCTGTGTATGCTACAGCTTCTTGGAATCACAGGTAAGAGTTAGGTGGCTCCAGGGGACCATCAAAGGTGGGAAGCAGTTCTGAAAAGGGTTAAGCAGCCCTCACACCAGATACCAGTCTTCCTTGAACACACCCTACACAGCCAGGCAGTATGGGGACACGAAAGCTTATTATATATTTCTATGGCTATTAAAGTAACAAGTGAAGAAATTAAATAATTAAGTACTATAAAGGGTTAGATCTCTTAAGGAAATCCTGTAAAACTAAAAGGGCATGTCAGGTCTTGTAAGGAAAAAGTACAATTTGTTTATTCTTGGGTGGAGTTTTGGGAAAGGAGTTGCCTTTGGGGCAACAACTTCAAGGATCTTTATCTGAATATCAAAATATATCTGGTGGGAGAGCTAATCTCTTCCTCTAGTAAGAGAATTTTCATTGTATAGATTCCAGGTGACCCAACAATGGGAATTAATCTAGATAACAGTGGGATGGAAATCGGACAAACACAGGGTAGGCAACAACAACACCTAGGAAATTTGGTATAACATTTTTCTCTGTCCAATGTTTCCTGTATTACAAACAAACACACAAATAAATTAGCTGTGCATAGACATTTCTCATCTTTCACTAGTTAACACTGGAAACGTACTCAGGATTCAAGAAAGTCTCTATTCTGAAGAGTGAGCTATGGTAGAAACATAAAGTCCTGGCGAATAAGATGCGTCACTGTTGGGATTCTAAAGGTGTACATTATTTCTTATTACAAGAAATTCTTGCTAGGAGAAAATACTAACCATTTATCTTTGGAAGATTTTCTATACTGAATAAACACAATTAGAAATCTAATTCTTCCTTTCATTTCACAAATGAAATGGCTGTCCTAACATGGGCCCAAAAGCTTTTTTTAAAATTTTTTTTAATCTCTACTCAATTTGAATTCTAAATGAATCTATTTTGTTTTCCCAACTCAAAGTAAAGAGAAAAAGTTACACCTACTGGCTGCTGTTGTTGCAGAATTTAATTGTATATTCTTACTTATGTAAAGGTTCCATACCTTGGAACAACAACTTGACTACACTAATAGATGCTAAAACAAAACAACAGAAAATAAAAATGAGTAAGCAAAAAGGGAAAGAACCTAACCATAGTTAGTTACTAGGGGGATAGAGAAGATTTGGGTTCAGATTCAGAGGAAGATAATCAGCTAAAAAAAAAACTACTTTCATTGCAGTGAAAAACTTCAAATGATCCCATGCACAAAAAGAGTTCTTGGAAGATCTTAAAAAGGACTTTAAAAATCAAATGATAGAGATCAAGGAAAAGTTAAAAAAAATAAGAGTAATCCAAGAAAATCTAGAAAATTATGAAAATAAAGAGTTAACCAATAGATAATCTAAAACTTAAGAAAATAATTCCTTGAAGGAGAAATAATATAAGAATAGTAAAACTCTCTGAAGAATGCTAAAAATAGAATCTTGATAAAATTTCAAGATATTATCAAGGAAAATTGTCCTTAAGTTCTAGAACAAGAAGATAAAGCAGAAATAGAAAAATCCACTGATTAACACCTGAAAGAGATTCTAGGAGGAAACATAAGAATATCACAGTCAAGTTTCAAAGCATCCAGGTTAAGGAGAAATTATTTTAAGAAACAAGAAATAGACAATTGAAATCTCATGGAGCTATAATGAGTATTACACAAAACCTAGGAGCTACTATATTGAAGGATCATAGGTCTTAGAATATTATATTTCATAGAGCAAAAGAGATGAAACTATGACCGAGGGTAATTTACTCAGCAAAGTTAAGTATGAACCTGAATTAAAAAAAAAACCCCAAAACAAGTATTTGTGACGAAAACAGCAGAACTTCAGGGAAAAAAACTGACATATAACATGCAGGAGAACTATAAGGTAAACTAAAGACCAATTGGGTAGTTTGAAAGAAAGACTTGGGTTGAGCTGAGTATGATGAGGTGACTCTAAAAAAAATAAAATGTAGGGAGAAATAAAAAAGAGTGATTATCTCATACAAATGAGGCATAAAAGAAAAAAAATGATATAAAAGAAGCTAGTAGGAAGGAGGGTGAGTAGTGCTAGAATTCTACTTTCTTCAGAAATGGGTTAAAAAGGGTACACTATATGTATATATACATATATATATATCTAGAAGGGTATAAAAGTCTTCTAACTTCAGAGAAAAGAAGACATAAGTATAGGGGAGTGGGAGAGTATAAGGGAGGTACTCTTGGAGTGGTGGGTAAGTTAAGGAATAGGAAGGCAAGGGAGAAGATAGAAGTAAAGCAGAGACGTGAGGAAAGATAGAAACAGGGTGAGAAGGATAGTGAGGAAAATACACAAGTATAGCCTATAATGTGAATGGAATGAATTTACCTGTAAAACAGAAACTGATAGCAGATTTAAAATATGAATTCAAATTATGTTGCTTTCAGAAAATGCTATAAAAATGAGAGCTTCACACAAAGATAAAATAAAGGTCAGGAGGAGAATTTATTAAGTAAAAATACAAAAGGAGTAATCATGATGTCAGTCAAAATTAAAGCTAAAATAGATTTAATCAAAAGAAGAAAATAGGAAAACAACATTACATGTCACAACTATTCAATATTATTATTTTTTTTAGTTTTTTTTTTTTTTGCAAGGCAAACGGGGTTAAGTGGCTTGCCCAAGGCCACACAGCTAGGTAATTGTGTCTGAGACCAGATTTGAACCCAGGTACTCCTGATTCCAGGGCCGGTGCTTTATCCACTACGCCACCCCTCAATATTATTTTAGACCATTTAAAATAACTAGACATTATAAAACAAAACAGACATAGAAACTATATGAACAAAAAACTGAAGTTTTATACAAATAAAATCAGAACTAAATAACTGAAGTAATATTTATTGTTCAAAGGTAGGTAAAGTTGATATGATAAAGGGTATGACAATTTTACCTAACTAATCTATTTTTCAAAGCCATCCCAATTAGATTATTAAAAATTAAAAATTATCTTATTAAGGTAGAAAAAATAATGACAAAGTTCATTTGGAAGAACAAAAGGTCAGAAACTTCAAAGATACCAAGGAAAAAAGATGTAAAGGAAGCAGATTCAGCAGTATCAGACTTTTACTATATTAAAAGTTGAAACCATTGTTGAAGAATAGAATGAATAATTCCAATTATTTTAAATTAAGATTTTTCTGGTATAAATAAAACTTATGCATTCAAGAATAGAGGGAATGAAGAAAATTGGAAGAAACCTTTGATAGACAGTCTCTCAGATATGATGTGAATGGGTTGGGATATTGCTGTGGAATAGGAAATGAAGAACTGGTTGATTTAGAAAAACATGGAAAGACTTGGACTTATGAAAGAAGATGCTATCCACCTTCAGAGAAACAGATGTCAAGGGGCAACTAGGTGACACAGTGGATAGAGCACTGATCCTGGAGTCAGGAGGACCGGAGTTCAAATCGGACGTCAGATACTTAATAATTACCTAGCTGTGTGATCTTAGGCAAATCACTTAATCCCATTGCCTTGCAAGAGAGAGAGAGAGAGAGAGAGAGAGAGAGAGAGAGAGAGAGAGAGAGAGAACAAGTGGAAATGAGTATAGTACAGTCTTATATGTGTATGTTTATAGGCATTTGTATATATGTATTTATATACATGATTAATTGTAGCCTTCTTTAGGGTAGGGGAAGGAGGGGGAAAATATAAAGTAAAAAAGTGTGGAGCAGAAAAAAAAAAGCAAACCTACAAGGAAGCAAAGAAAAACATAGCAGCTTTGAAAATAATGGGTAGTATTTATTATGAAGGTTTTTGGGATTCCTGGCCCAGGGCTCTATCTACTATTTGAGCTACCCAGCTGCCTAAAAAACAGGATAAATTCATAGGATGTGCATCTACTACCATTAAGAGTTTATTATTTTTCTTTTAAAAGCAAGGAGAAATTTCATATCTATACCTATTTTAAAATGAAAATTTCCAAAATAAAGGAAGGATAGATTATAGATCACATCATGAATGGAAGTAAAGTCATTTGGAGTCAAAGTTGAAAAAGACAAACTTCAAGAACTGGAATCTCTTGAAAGACAATGCTGAGGTAATAGTTGGAAGGCCCTTTAGAGATGGCTCAGTCTATATCCCTCATTTGACACCTACAACTCAGAAATAATGATGCTTAGGCTACTTTTTTTTTTCCTTTTTAACAGTGCTGTCTAATTTTCAGGGTTGTTTGAGGAATTATTAATTTGAAAATCATATGTTCATCTCTCTCTCTCTCTTTTTCTCTCTGACAATTGAATAAGCAGAATCTCAGAGATGTTAACAGAGTGATTTGTTCTAGGTCCTAATGGTAACAAGGAGGTGCACAGTCAGGATTCAAATCCAGGACTTCTGACTCCAAATCCAGTGCTCTTTACCATACACCATAAAAGAACCTAAGTAAGCATTAAAGTCATAAAAATCTGAGCTATTATTATTCTTTGCAAAGAAACCAACTCTAATGGGCTTTCCAGAGGTGTTAAATTTTCAGTATAAGCATTTACAACTTGGAGAGCAGGGTTTGATTTATTGTTTTTATTGATTGTATAGGCTTAAGAAAGATCAGTTAAGTGATAGAATAGATAGAGTGCCATTCCTAGAGTCAGGAGAACTTGAATTCATATCTGACCTTAGACATTACTGTGTGATCCTGGACAAGTCATTTAATGCTGTTTCCTCATCTGTAAAATGAACTGGAGAAGGAAATAGCAAACTACTTTAGGATCTTTGCTAAGAAAACCCAAAAAAGGATCATGAATGAAAAAATGACTAAACACCAATAATGGGCTTAAGAAAATATTGATAATGCAGGTTAAAATGTGTGTATATATATTTTTCCAAGAGAACCCAGTTATATGGGGTGGCTAGGTGGCATAGTGGATAAAGCACCGGCCCCAGAGTCAGGAGTACCTGGGTTCAAATGTGGTCTCAGACACTTAATAATTACCTAGCTGTGTGGCCTTGGGCAAGCCACTTAACCCTGTTTGCCTTGCAAAAACCTTAAAAAAAAGAGAGAGAACCCAGTTATTAAATATTTACTAACATACCACTGAGTTGCTTTGTAAACATTGCTTGAGTTCAATAGGAGTACTTTGTAAAAAGCTCAGATAATGAAATCATCAACAGAATGGAGGCCTAGAGACTGGATGCTAATAATAACCACAATAATAATAATAATAAAATAATAATAACAACAACAACAACACTGGCATTTATATAACATTATCTTCATCATCTCCATTATCTTACTTGATCCTTACAACACCTACTCCTAAAGAGTGCTTACACAAAGTCAGCTTTAATAAATGCTTACTGAATAGATACATTTATACATGCACTAATTACATTGCAACTTGTCTTATTACTCTAACTAGAGTATATGCTGATATATCTTTTTTTTAAAAAAATCATTATTCCTTTCTCTTTCTTCTCTCTGCTTTCTCCACTCCCACACAGAATCTGAGAAGGTAAGAGTCTCTGAAACCATGCATACAAGGTAAGCTTGAAGGAGAACATACCCTGTACATTGGCAGATGTGTCCAACCTGTGGCCTCTGGAGTCCATTCATTTAACCAACCCAAGTCACAATTGTCATTGTGCTAGTTGCATTGTATCCATGAGTGGATATTGCATTCTATATTGAGTCCTCGATGGTCTTTTGGGGTTTTGTTGGGCAAGGTGACCCAGAAGAGCAAAAAGGTGTCTGCACAGAATCGAACTCAACTATTGTCAGTTTTTGTTTTGAAGACCTCCAGTGAAGAGGATACAACCATCTCCCCCAGATAGACCATTCCACTTTTGTATAACTAATTGTTAAGAATTTTTTCCCCTCACTTTGACTGAAATTTGCCTCTTTGCAATGTTCATGCATTAGTTCTATTTCTGCTCTGTGGGGACAAGCAAATTTATTTTTTATTCTATCAAAGACCTCATAAATTCATTAAGACATCTATAAGTCTTTCTCCCTCCACTCAAAAATTCTTTTTCCCAAGGTAGACGTTCTCAATTCCTACACTCAGCTTTCTTAGGCAGCAGTTCTCAATTTTTTTTTTTTATGTCAGGACACTTTTAAAATTATTGAGGACTCCTTGATTCTGCCCTATCCCAGAACTTTTGTTTATATGGGTTATATCTCTCACTGATTACCAAAGTGAAAATATATTAATATTATTAAAAATATTAATATTATTATGGAATAGTTTTGACCCTATATACCTTCTGAAAAGGTCTTGGAGACACCCAGGGATCTCTGACCACAGATCTCTGACCACTGCTCCAAGGTATCATCTATAGGTCCTTCATCATATAAATAGTTGCTCTTAAGTTTTTCAGTCTTTCTCCTATTATATAATACTATGAAATGAATGAACACAATACTCTAGATTTGGCTGACCAGGGCAAAATACACCATAACTATCATCTTCCTAATCCCAGATACTGGTTTTCATATCCTAAAATCAAATTAGCTTTTTCAGTTGTCATGGTAACCAGTTAATTCATATTGAGATTGTACTTCATGAAAACTCCAGACCCTTTTCAGTAAAAATTGCTAACTAGCCATACCTCCCACATCCTGTAAATATCAGTCAACATTACAAGCCTAGAGTTTGGTCAGACATCTAGATACCAAAGTCATTCACTAAATCCCAGGGCATCACCAGTAGTCTTGACTTTTGTCTTGCCACTGGTCTTAGATGACTCCAGAAGAAACAGGGTTGACAACTTTGTGCACCTTAGCTCTACTTAAATCCAATTCATGTACTAGTCAAGACATCACCCAGGCAAATTCTTGGTCTTCTTAGAAAATGAAGGAAGAATAGCAAGATATATACTATCAAGATATATACTACATAAAATGGAGACAAAGCACTACAATTAGAAGGAAAAAGTAAATCTCAATGATTGTGTGTCAAGAAGGCCTTCTCTTGTCTTCTTTACTTGAAGTTTGCAAGATTAATTCTTTGCACTTTCTATTCACCTTCCCCTGGCCAGAATTGCCCACAAAGTCTCAAGGGCAAAACTCTAGTTGTGCCTGCCTAAGGCCTGTTACTTAGGCTAAACAAATTTCAAGAATGATACTTGTAACATACAATCTCTTCTTAGGGTTCTACACCCAATTTTCATTTTCTCAGATTTGTATTTCTGGGGCATTGACTCATTCCTGTCATAAGTGGGTTCTAGTTTATTCCTCTATAAGCCCCTGACGAAACTTAACTAAACCAATCAACCACCCTAGAGCTTCTACATCAATACCTGAAGAGTACAATGGATTCATTATTATTAAACTCGATCTAGTTAGAAAGGAAAAAACTTGTCCTAGGATAGCCCTATTAAGCTAATTCTTTTACTTTATATTGATTGAAGGAAGGATTTGATTTTGCCTTCCTCATCTAAACCTCTGAGGACAAGTCTATTACATAACAGCTCTTAACTCAAGGTCTCAGCATATTCCCCTCTCCTCTCTGCAGTGGCTCTCTATTTAAGCTCTCAGAGACCTTAGTTCACATGTTCTTTTCCTTGTAGCAACCTTTCTTCAAAAGATTAAAATTGAATGCATGATTGTGTTTCTATTGCTGGTGACTTAACTAAACCTGCCATTAATCTTAAGGATGTTTCTGGGAAAGATCCAGATCTTGTCCTGTTGAAGAACTGTTATTGGGTCCTATCATGCTGCTAATTCAATTTGCATCTGAGATATGAGCCCAGATGTTTTTTCTACTCACATTTCTGAATTGTTTACCTTTTTTAACACTGTATTTTAACCTCTCCTGAATCTTCTTCTGTGTAGACTGATTTTCATTATGCTTACATTTTGAATCTTTAAAACTTTTAAAATTAAAATTTTTTTAAAACTAAAAAAAGCTTTAAAATCCTTTAAGGTTTTGTTTTGTTTTTTTTGCAAGGCAAATGGGGCTACGTGGCTTGCCTAAAGCCACACACAGCTAGGTAATTATTGTCTGAGACCGAATTTGAACCCAGGTACTCCTGACTCCAAGGCCAGTGCTTTATCTACTCCACCACCTAGCTGCCCCTTAAAATTCTTTTAAAACTCAGGTCAAGCATCCCCTTCTTCAGGAGGCCTTTTTTTGGTCCTCTAAGTTTCTAATTGCCTCTAAATTTACTTTCACATCTATTTTGTATTTATCATGTTTATTCTGATTTATAGATGTTGTCTGCTGGATTATAAATGTACACTGCTTGAGGGCAGGAGTTGCTTTTGTTTTTTTGTGTGTCTTGAGTGTCAGGGTGGGTGGTTGAGATAGTAGGTTGGGGAGGAGTTGGTGCAGTTCCTGAAACTGATTATGCAGCAGCAGCAGCAGCATAGTGAGCAAGCACACAATTATATAAGACTTTAAGATGTGCAAAGTATAATACCTTGGTTCTCTCATTTGATGCTCACAACAACGCTATAAAGTAGGTACTATTATAGGGTCCCTTTCACAGATGAGGAAACTGAGACTGAGAGTTCCACAACTAGTGTCTGATGTTGTTGATTGATTGATTAATGCATAATTATGATTAGCTATGGAAACAGAAAGGTTCTCACACTTCAGACACCCAAGATTAAAATAGACCTTATACAGCTATGCTCCTAAGTGTTTTGCAACTGCTTAGTGAAACTAGTTCTTAAGTGTGCTACTCACAAGGCTGTGAATGATAAAGTTACTTGTGCAAATAACTCAGATAAGAATACAGTTTCTTCTTCCCACCCTTCCCTCCCCACCTCTGGTTTGCCAATGTATATTTTCCCTTTTACTAATAGTAATTGCTGTTGTTGAATTGTGTCTGGGTTCTTTGTGACCCCATTTGGGGTTTTCTTGGCAAAGAAACTGGAATGGCTTGCCATTTCCTTCTACAACTTATTTCACAGATGAGGAAACTAAGGCATCAGTGTGGATTAAGTGACTTGTCCAGGGACACACAGGTAGTGAGTATCTGAGGCCAGATTTGAACTTGGGTCTTCTTGACTCCAAGCCTAGTGCTCTACATTCTTCACCACCTAGCTGGTGCTTTTAGATAACATCTACCAACTATCAGACAATGTGTTAAGCATTTTAAAAGTATCTCATTTGATCCTTACAATAATTATAGGAGTTAGGTTATTTCCATTTTGCAAGAAACTGAAGCAAATTGAGATTTGGGGACTTGTCTGGGTTCATAAAGCTAGCAAACATCTGAGACTGAGATTTGAACTCAGGTCTTTCTGAGTTCTTTCTGAGAGACCCAAACCTCTATCCACTCTGCTATCTAGCTGACTCTTCTCTTTCCTAGTCCCCACTAGTTAACTTAGAAGTTTTTGTCCTTTTACAAGCTTAGATTTCCAAACTTGAAAAATAGATCTAGAGGCATGCATCCACATTACACATGGCATTCCCAAATGGCTTCCTGGTTGTTCCTAAGATGATGTTTTTTCACTTTTAGTCACACACTGGGTGGGATGGCACTTGTGAGCAAAGGGGTTAGGATTGCTGATCTTGCTTAATATACTCCAGATTTCCTTTACTAGACTATACTAGTGCTGTACCTGTCTTCTTCTGTCAGGTATATAAAGTTGCAAAGTCAAGCAAAACAAGGAGAGTCTATACTCTTGTTGATATTCAAGTTGATTTTAATTTAATATTGTCATTATACACATATTACACGTGTATTCTTGCATATATGTTTTCTGGACAAATAGAAGCTTAGCCTACTGTTAAAGAAACTCAAGGATAGGTTAATACTTAACCTTACTATTAAAGTAGACAGTATGAGTGTTATGAAAAGACTTTATATTATTATTTGAGATACCACTGCTTATTGATAGTAATAAAGGCACTCATTGCATGGATCAGGTAATGAAAGAAGCCTGTGAAGTTTTTCTAATTCAATGAAATTTCCATTTCCTTAAACCACCTTCAAGCAATGGGAGCAATAGGGAAACAATGATTAGCTGAATTTTAGTCTAGCTAATATAAATATATATATATATATATATTTAAAATAATATGAAATTGCCAGATACTTTGCCCCTTGTCCTCATGACCATGAACTCTATCCTAGATAGGAAAATTTGCTTTAGTCCACATGAAGTACTCATAGGAAGACCTATGAGAAGTCTGGCATCTTTATCTCTTATTCTTTTTCATGCAAATTTCATTTTGATTGATGATGTTATATTGAATTGTTGTCAGACATTAATGAAATGTGTTAAGGTCTTCTATTCACAAATCCTTAAGGCATCTTCCAAAAGCCCCATTTATACCATGCCAGTCTTTACCACCTGGTGACTGGATCCAGTTATAGTCCATCAAAGGAAGACTGCTTTGAAATGCCACAGTTCCCATTGACTCCCAACACTGATATTAATGCCATATAATTTTCACTTCTAAATCTATTCATTCATAGATTTTTTACATTGTTTAAAAAACAAACAAAAACAATAACTTTCAACCATATCAAAAACTAAGACTATGAGGTAACTAGCTGGTATGGTGGATAGAGCACCAACCTTGGAGTCAGGAGGACCTGAGTTCAACTTCACCTCAGATATTTAATAATTACCAGCTGTGTGATCTTGGGCAAGTCATTTAACTCCATTGCCTTGCAAAAACTAACCCCCCACCCCCCAAAAAACCCAAGGTTGTAACAAGAGTGATGTTGCTGGTTAACCCTTTCCTGCTTGAGAGGAGGATATGCCCTTTCAGACCTAAAATCTAAGGAACAAAAGGGTGGCATATTAAGTTCTTATGACTACTTTTAGTATCTTTTTGCTTTTTTTTTATTTGGATTTTCCTACCTATATTTGGTTTTCTTGCCTCACCAATGGTATATTGTTCAGTTGTTTCAGTCATGTCTGACTCTTTGTGGCTCCATTTGGGGTTTTCTTGACAAAGATACTGAAGCTGCATGCCATTTCTTACTCCAGCTCATTTAACAGATGAGGAACCTAAGGTAAACAGGGTTAAATGCTCTATTCAGGGTTACCTAGCTAGTAAGTGTTTGAGGCCAAATTTTAACTCAGTCCTCCTGACTCCCGGCCTTGCACTCTATCTACTGCATTACCTTCTTTTACATCACCAATGGTATACTCTATTTAAAATTATTGGGATTATTAGAAAAAAAAGATATCTTATTGTCTGATTTTGTTATCTCTTAGACTTTTTGTCTCTTCCTTAAGGATATGATTTCTCTCTCATCACACTCCATTTGGATCAATGTACAAATATGGAAACAAAGTAAAGACTGACAGATTGCTTTCAGTGGGGGTGGGGTGGGGGGAGGGAAGTAAGATTGGAGGGAAAATTGTAAAACTCAAATACTATCTTTAATTTAAAAAAATTATTGGGATTAGATTCTCCTGGAACCCAACAATTTCTTTCCCTTTCAATACCTTACCTCATTTTTGTCACCTCACTTCAGAATAGAAAAATGGGAAGGAAACTGCTTTCCATTTAAAGTCTTCCTAGTGAAAGTCTCTAGCTGGCAATGCAGCTACTCCTAATACCTTTTAAATCTATGGTCCCATGGAAGAAGACTGGATCCCATCTTCCAAGGTTTTTTTTTTTTTCCTTTTTTTTTTGGTTAGGTACCTTTTATATTTTTAAATTTTTTATAAGTGGTAGCATCTGCTTCTTCTTTTCCTTGATCATAGCCCAGAAGGCTTGCTTAAGACATTTCACAGCATTTCCAGTGTTTGCTACTTCACAGTACATAGTACTCCTATTTCTAATAGATGGCATTAGTTTTCTTTTTGTTGTATTTAAAGATTTTATTTATTTTGAGTTTTATAATTTTCTCCTAATCTTACTTCCCTCCCCCCACCCCAAGGTCTTGACTGAACCCTAAGGAAGATGTATGTGGGGTGGAGAGTTTACATGACATTAAGGAGAGTGAGGGGAGCCCATATAGTAAGTGGTGCTCAAATAACACCAGATATATGGTATTGAATTGAATATCAGTGAACTTTCTGACCTTTGCAGTCACCCCAAAAGCAGTGATAAATTGCAAAAAATATTTCAGATCAATAACTATATTGAAGAAATTTGTATTAAAACTGAGGATATCCAATTTATAATAAGTACATTCAAAGCAAATCATACCATCTATAGACAGCAGAGCAATGCTATTTTTAATTTCCAAATGCTCTTTAATTGGACCAATCTGATCTGAAATTGATTTACTAACCTTAAAAATCTTTTAACTGGTATTCAAATTAAGGAATCTGGGACTTAAATTTCTATATTTTCCAAAATATGTATGATTTAGAATCATATGCCTTTGTTCCTGCCCATGGAGTAGCTTATTTTTTAAAAATTGTATTTATTTTATTTATTAAATTTTATTCATTTATTGCTATTCCTTTAAAGTAAATATATAGTAGTTATTATGTAACTTTTTCTCCCTTTTTCTTCGTATTCTCACCCTAAGATGGTTACCATTAGACATATTTATGTATATTTATAAATAAACCATTCTTTACATACTTCCCCCCCCAGATGCAGATAGCATCTTCCTTCATATATCCTTTGTAGTTAATCTGAATATTTATGATAGTCAAAAAGCTCAGTCACTTATATCCCAGCTGATATAGCCTGTAATATATTGAAAACATTGTCCCAACCCTACCTAAGCAGTGTATATATACTGCTCTATTAACTGGTATAATTCTCTTCATCTTACTCTGTTCTAGCATTCTCTGTGAGACACAGAGAATTCCAATTTATAGTGATCTACAATAATGTGTTTTGATACTAAATACAAATACTCTGAAGAGCAAGAGGAGCATATGGAGAGAGAAAATTTTAAATTAATGAGCAAAGTTTATATTTGAGATTACTTTATGCTTATTGCAATAATGGGGGAATGTGGAAGCATTGCAAGTTTGCTCTTAAGCTCTAAGCTCTTCTCTCCCATTCTCTTTTTAGAAAATATTGAGAAATATTATTCTTCTAGTCTCCTTTTGGACTAATCTGAATAAAATAAACTTTTTCAGTACCTCAAGCAAATTTTCAGGGAGTCTGTTCTAGCTTGAAATGTTTTCGCAACAATTGTGTTAAAGCCCTAACAAAATTCCTAAAGGGAAACTAAGTCAAAGTTCAGGGAGGAACTCTGATATACCTCAAGATAGGGTGATGACTGGCAAGGTCAAGAATCCTTTTGTAAATTGAATTAAGTGTAGTGTCTCTTCCCTACTCTTTATCAGATTGAATAGATTTAGGAAAATGATTCTCTAGGGTTTGCTGAAAGTTAAGTTACCACTGTTCTGTTCAGTGAATCAAAAATTTCAACCTAAACTTTGTGACTTTGTTTAATTTTGATGAAGGAATTTTGTCCTTGTTTCTTGAATCCTATAAATTCTATATAGATATTGATATGGACTAGAGAGAATTCTAACAAGATGAGTAAAAGACCACCTTTTTATTATTATTTTTTTAGTTGTTTTTTTTTTTTTCCTGCAAGGCAAGTGGGGTTAAATGACTTGCCCAAGGCCATGCAGCTAGGTAATTATTAAGTGTCTGAGGCCAGATTTGAACTCAGGTACTCCTGACTCCAGAGCCGGTGCTCTATCCACTGCTCTATCCACTGCTCCACCTAGCTGCCCCAAAGACTACTTTTTGATTTTCTCTTTAAAGCAAATTGCTTCTGAAAGACTTGTGCCAAGCAAATAGAATACTGAGTTTTTCTTCCATGCTGGAAGATAGAAGTCAAGAAGAATAAGGCTTTGCCTTGAGAAGTGTGAAGGAGAACTGAGCTATTTCTTAATATTTTCCTAAAAAGAGAATGGGAGAGAAAGCTTAGAGATTAGGAGCAAATCTGCAATTCTTCCCCCCCCCCCCCCCCCGATTATTGCAAATAATATATTTGTTTCTGAAATACATGTGTTCTTTACTTTGTATTTTGTTTAAATCTTTGGGGGAAGAATGGACTCAGGCCCTCTCCCCACCAGCTAAAACTCATGGTTTCTATTCTTTACCTCTTTATTCTTTCCTGTTCTTAAATGAATGAGCATTGGAATAGACTGCTTTTTAACTTCAAAAGTCCAGAGAGTTAACTGCCAGAGGTTAAAAAGTTGTAGTTCCCTATGAAAAGCCAGCCCAGAAGACAATAGGGAGTACTCATACCTTGTGAGGATACTCTGGAGAAAGAGTGTTTCAGCCCTGGATTTGTGAGTTGCCATGGTCATGTGTATTTACTACCATAGGGTCTACCTACCAATGTACTTTAAGATCATGCCCTTCCTGGACTCTAAGTATAATTTGAAAGGGTTGTGCCCTGATGTTAGAAGACATTTTTAATTACTACTGTTTTTACTATGCTGAGTTTTGCCTTTCCTAGAGAACTGAGTTCACTTATTGATTATTAATAAAAACCATACTGATGGGGACTTTTGCACAAGTATTTAGGACAATAGCCACCTACACATTTTCCCTAGAACTTTAAAAGTAACAGCAGCTCTCCCTGTGGGAATGTGATGGGTCAGTACCAGTGTGAGTTGGGTAAGTGAATTCCAAGGTGAGCATTATATTAAAATAATACTATCAAGAATAGACATCTAGTCCAGCCATTGGGATAAGAACTCCCTCTTTGATAAAAATTGCTGGGATAATTGGAAGTTAGTATGGAAGAAACTTAGATTAGACCAACACCTCACACCCTTTACCAAGATAAGATCCAAATGGTTACAGGACTTAGACATAAAAAACAATATTATAAGCAAATTAGAAGATCAAGGACCAGTCTACCTGTCAGATCTATAGAAAGGGGAGCAGTTTATGACTAAGGAAGAGATGGAGAACATCACTAAAAACAAACTAGATGATTTTGATTACATTAAATTAAAAAGCTTTTGCACAGATAAAACCAATGTAACCAAGATCAAAAGAAATGAAGTAAAATGGGAAACAGTCCTTACAACTAATGATTCTGACAAAGGACTCATTTCTAAAATATACAGAGAACTGAGTCATATTTTTAAAACAAAAAGCCATTCCCCAATTGACAAATGGTCAAAGGATATGCAAAGGCAATTTACAGATGAGGAGATCAAAGCAATCCATAGCCATATGAAAAAATGCTTTAAATCATTAATTATTAGAAAAATGCAAATTAAAGCTTCTCTGAGGTACCACCTCACACCTCTCAGATTGGCCAATATGACCAGGAAGGATAATAATCATTAGGGTTGTGGGAAATCTGGGACACTATTACACTGTTGGTGGAGCTGTGAACTCATCCAACCCTTCTGGAGAGCTATTTGGAACTATGCCCAAAGGGCAACAAAAATGTGCATACCTTTTGATCCAGCAATACCACTACTGGGTCTGTACCCTGAAGAGATGATGAAAAAGGGTAAAAGCATTACTTGTACAAAAACATTTATAGCAGCCTTGTTTGTGGTGGCAAAGAATTGGAAATCAAGTAAATGTCCTTCAATTGGGGAATGGCTTAGCAAACTGTGGTATATGTATGTCATGGAACACTATTGTCCTATTAGAAACCAGGAGGGATGAGAATTCAGGGAAGCCTGGGGGGATTTGCATGAACTGATGCTGAGTGAGATGAGCAGAACCAGAAAAACACTGTACAGCAACATGGGGATGATGTTCAACCTTGAAGGACTCGCCCATTCCATCAGTGCAATCATCAGGAACAATTTTGGACTGTCTGCAAAGGAGAGTGACATCCGTATCCAGATAAGGAGCTGTGGAGTTTGAACAAAGTGCAAGGACTATTCCCTTTAATTTAGGAAAAAAACCCAGATATCTTATTGTCTGATCTTGTCACCTCTTAGACTTCTCTTTAAGGATATGATTTCTCTCTCATCACACCCAATTTGGACCAAGGAACAACATGGAAACAAAGTAAAGACTGACAGAGTGCTTTCTGTGGGGGGGAGGGAAGCAAGATTGGGGGAAAAACGTAAAACTCAAATAATATCTTTAATAAAAATTAATTAAAAAAAAGAATAGACATCTATTTAGAAACCTCAGTAGAAGACAGAACCCAATAGAAAAGAGAGATGAATTATATTGGCTATTGTTTATAAGTCTTTGAGGGTTTTTTATTTTTAGTAATTTTTTATCAGCGAAAATGAAGACTGTCCTATACCTTATTGATGCAGGAAATGGGGTTCTTTATTCCCACACTTGTAGAGACCTAGAAATTTACAATATTTTTACATTGCCTTAGGAAATCTTTAAGTGTAGAAAAGCTAGCTAAAGTGGTGATCCTGATACATTCTGGCCTTTATATACTTAGAATCACATGACCCAATATATTACTATTGAATGTTTTTGAGAATATGCAAATTAATGCAAATCTACTTTTTGGAAAATAGTTTAGGGCAAGGACCTTCTCTTCCTCCTCCTCTTCTTCTTTCTCACTCTTCTCTTCCTTCTTCCTCAACAATGCTGTCTATTCAATAGTCAGGTTCCTCCCATCTGGACAATAAACAATAACATCTACACATTTGACTGAACATTAAAAAAAGATATTTTCTAGAATAACTAATATAAATGCTAGCATCTAGAAATGTTTTCATAAAAGATAGGTTGTCTATTGAACGTTTATTCAATTGACATTGAATGATTCAAGGATTAAACTCAAAGTGTTATTACAGATTTTTTTTTAAAAAATCAAGAGATAAAAATTCATTTTAAATCACTGTGGGTGGACAGAGGATGATTTATGCCCTGTATGTGTTGTGGTTTCATGCCACCCTTGAGTGTAAAGGCTGATGTAAGTTTATTAGAGGAACCATATGAATGTGTTCAATTAACATCATAAAATACTTGTGTTCTGTCTTTCCTTTTAAAAGTAATTAATTGATACAATATGACTCATACTTATTACTGCATATGCTTTCAAATTCAAATAGACAACTGACTATGTTATGTGCTCATACCAGAACTCTAACAAATTGGGGCCGGGGGGTGGGGTGGGGAACAGTCATTGGAATTAATAATAAGTAAATCTACACAGAATTTTTTTTTTTTTAGTTTTTTGCAAGGCAAACAGGGTTGAGTGGCTTGCCCAAGGCCACACAGCTAGGTAATTATTAAGTGTCTGACACTGGATTTGAACCCAGGTACTCCTGACTCCAAGGCCAGTGTTTTATCCACTATGTCACCTAGACGCCCTACACAGAATTCTTAAGGACAATGACATTTTTTTTTTCAAATACAGTTTCTAAGACTCGTTTACTGATATATTAGTAATTAGGACTTGAAGACTTTAGTGGCCAGATAAAAATGATTTATACTTGTTATATAAATAATTTGCATGCAAATGGATGCTCCAAAATACTCAAAAGTTTTCTTTATTTTGTTTTTGAATTAGACCAATATTTTCATTGGTATACAGTGTGGAAATGCCCTCTACCAATTTGAATAGGCAGCTACTTGGTAACATTCTTTGAGAGTGGTCTGAAGGCATTAAGAAGTAGATTGACTCAGGGACAATTTTGGGCTGTCTGCAATGGAGAATACCATCTGCATCCAGAGAAACAACTGTGGAGTTAGAACAAAGACTAAGGACTATTACCTTTAATTTAGAAAAAAAATGATATCTTATTGTCTGATCTTGCTATCTCTTATACTTGATGTTTCTTAAGGATATGTTTTCTCTCTCATCACATTCAATTTGGATCAATGTATACCATGGAAACAATGTAAAGACTGGCAAATTGCCTTCTGTGGGGGTGGGGGGAGGGAAATAAGATTAGGGGAAAAATTGTAAAACTCAAGATAAATAAAATCTTTATAATTAAAAAAAAAGAGTTGATTGACTTGCCCAGGATCACACAGCTAGCATGAGTTAGGGACAGAACTTGAATCCAGGCCTTTTAGACTCTGAGATCAACTTTCTATTCACTATGATATCATGTTATCAGAAATTTTTCTTTTAAACACATTCCTTGCTATCTTGTTTACACTATTAATTTGTATCAAAAATTTAGAACTTGGAGAGAACTTAGAGGATATTTCATCCACTGGGCAACTAAGTGGCACATGGTATAGAACATTGAAATTGGGGTCAGGAAGACTAGAGCTTAAATTGACCTTAGACACATGCTAGCTATGTGAGCAAATCACTTAACTTCTTTTTTTTTGGAAAGATTTTATTTATTTTGAGTTTTGCAATGCCCCCCCCCCCCGTTCTTCCTTCCTTCCCCCCTACCCTTTGCAGAAGGCATTCTGTTAGTCTTTGCATTGTTTCTGTGGTATACATTGATCTCAGTTGAATGTGATGAGAGAGAAATCATATCCTTAAGGAAGAAAAATAAAGTATAAGAGATAGAAAAATTACATAAGATAATGGCTTTTTTTCTAAATTGTAGGTAATAGTCTTTGCTCTTTGTTCAAACTCCACAAGTCTTTCTCTGGATACAGATGCTATTCTCCATTGCAGATACCCCAAAATTGTACCTGGTTATTACACTGATGGAATGAGCAAATCCATCAAGGTTGATCATCACTCCCATATTGCTGTTAGGGTATACAATGTTTTTCTGGTTCTGCTCATCTTGCTTATCTTCAGTTCATGCAAATCCTTCTAGGCTTCCCTCCTGGTTTCTAATAGAGCAATAGTGTTCCACGACATACATATACCACTTTGTTAAGCCATTCCCCAATTGAAGGACATTCACTTAATTTCCAATTCTTTGTTGCCACAAAGAGGGCTGCTATGAATATTTTTGTACAAGTGATGTTTTTACCCTTTTTCATAATCTCTTCAGGGTTTAGCCCCAGTAGTGGTATTGATGGATCAAAGAGTATGCACATTTTTGTTGCCCTTTGGACATAATTCCAAATTGCTCTCCAGAAAGGTTGGATGAGTTCACAGCTTCACCAAAAATGTATTAGTGTCCCAGATTTCCCACAACCCTTCCAACATTGATCATTGTCCTTTCTGGTCATATTGGTCAGTCTGAGAGGTGTGAGGTGGTATCTTGGAGATGCTTTAATTTGTATTTCTCTAATAAGTAATGTAAATCACTTAACTTCAATTTGCCTCATCTTCCTCAGCTATAAAATAGGTATAATAATAATCTCACTTACTTCTTAGGGTTGCTGAGGGGATCAAATGCAAAAATATTTGTAAAGCACTAAGCATAGTGTCTATCACAATGCTTATTCCTTCTTGCCTTCTCTCCTTTTCTCCTTCCCTTCCTTCTTTCCTTTTTTTTTTTTTTTTTACTTATGGGTAAGGAAAATGAGATTCATAGAACTTAAATGATAGAAGGTCACATAGCTGGTAAAAGGCAGAATTCCCATTCAAACCTTTGTCTTCTGACTCTAAATCCTGGGCTTTTTACACTGTATTAATCTTTTTTTATGTGGCAAATGTAAATTTTGCCCCATTGTGTCCAAATTACCTCAGATTTGGAAGAAACAGAATACGGATGAATATGGCTTTGTTGTTTCAATCTATTTCATTCATTGAATTTTGTTTTCAAGTAAAAACACATACCAAGAACTTGCCAGAACCTAAGCTTTTGTGATCTCCTGTTGATACTATTATAATCGTTATAATCTTTTAAAAGGTTCCAGCTTTGGTAAAATGTTACTGCTGGAATTTTAATTTATTCTATGAACACCAAGGTCCAAAACCAGTTTCAGATGGATGTAACAAAAATTTATTATAGTTATCATGAAATGAGATAAAACTTGTAAAAAGCACAGTGTCTCCCACACAGTAGAGACACTGTATGAATGTTTGTTCCTTTCTCCACTCCACATTCTCTTACTGACCTCAAAGACTCAGAATCTAATATGGAAGCTAGCCTGAAGCCTGTGATGACAGCTTACCAGTGATGGGGAGGTCTAAATATAAAGGCACGACATTACTGTGTAATCTACCATTGTTGGCCTCTTCATCATGACTCTAGGTCAAGATAACTTCCTCCCAAATGTTATGGTGAACATCAAAAAAATCACAGAAAAAGAAAATAGAGTATATTTTAACAGGGGCCAGGCATGAGTTATCCCTGTCTATTATCTATGTATGATCAAGTCATTGACCCATTAGGGTTGGGATCAGAATTAGGAAGAAACAGAAAAGGGGTTGGAAGGAAGGAAGAGAGAAAAGGAGAATAAGTAAAGATGGGGAAAGACAAGAGAAGAAAAAAGGAAAAAAGAGGAAGAGGAGGGAAGCAGAAAAGAAAGTAAATTAGGAAGATAAATGTAAGTGGGCTGGGCTTACATGCTGTCTATAGTGGCAGAGTTCTGGATTCACTGAAAGGCTCCAAGGGCTGCCTGAACTCTGCCCTCTGATCTTCTTCCTTGATGTGGGCCTTACTTATTCCAAGGTCTCTGAAAGATTCTGGAAGATTCCTGGATTGGGTGGGGGTAATATAGATATGATTTTTTTCCTATTTCTTACTAGAATGGTTCATATCTAAGGCTTGAAGTAGTGTTTGCAAGGGATATAGGACATTTTGCATCCTAACATCCCACCATCTTCCCATATATGTTGTTTTATCTCAATTGGATTCTTACACTGCAGCAAGTCAATCATTCTCTATTCTTTAATTTCCTCTCTAAATGGATGTCCTAAATCTTCTCTTTTCTCCTCAAGTCTCCCATGGCATCCCTCTGAGATCTCATCTCATTTGTACCAAGGCCCTCTGTATCTATCCTTTTATCCTCTCCTTGATAAAGTCTGGACTCTGACTTTTGTATTTGTCAGTTAGATTAATGTTATAAATGCCCATTTCTCTTAAAATTTACATCTGGTATATCACATACTGTTAGTTTTTCAAAAGTTGAATGGCATTTTAAACCCTTTGTAAGCTGGCCCTTTTTGTCTTTCCTGTCTTCTTACATATTACTCCAATACATGCAAATTAAAATTTAATAACAATGGTCTTTTTCTTATTTTGTTTTTATTTTTTATCCATTACATTTTTTTCTCTGGGCTCTTCCATATTGTCCCTAACCCCAACTCACTGCACTAGAGACTTAGTGTAATGTCCTCTTGGGGAATATCTAGGACACTCTCTTGGTTGAGCTGAGTAACTTCATCTCCCAAAGGCAGACCTTTTTCACTCTCTATTGTCTGTTATATATTCTCACATAGACACTTTCTTTGCCATTTTGCTACTGATTTAATTAACTGAGTTTTCATTGATAATTGCTGGAACTAATATTTGTAGACAAAGGAATCAAGTCTTAGTTATAGAACTTGGGCACCTCCATCTTTCCCAACAGTGATCAGAAGTTAGCTTGAACTAAAAACTCACATTCCTCAGACTAATAATATTTAATGAAACAAATAAATATAATTCTAGTCCAATTAACACCTCCCCCCACCCCCAGGAGAGTAGAGTTGCCTCTGGCACCAACTTTCCATTTTTCCTGCAGGCAGAATTAAAGTCTCCCTTGGAGAAGGATAAGTGGATGCAAAAGATGTTTATTTTTTTCTCTACTATTGATTAGAGAAATAGAAATTAAAACAATACTGAGTCAATACATCATCCCTATTAGATTGACTAATAGGACAGAAAAGGAAAGGAAAGTGACAAATGTTAGAGGATAGGTGGGGGAAAATGAGATATTAATGCACTGTTAGTGGAACTGTGCACTGATTCAACCACTCTGTAGAGCAGTTTGGAACTATGCCCAAGGGGCCTTTGACCTAGCAATGTTACTTCAAGGTCAATATCCCAAAAGAGATAAAAAACAAAAAAAGAAAAGGGCCTATATGTTAAACAATATTTATAGCAACTCCTTTTTTGGTGGCAAAGAATTGGAAATTGAGGGGATTCCATTTTTTGGGGGGAATGGTTGAACTTATTGTGATGTGATTTTGATAGAATGGTATTCTGCTGTAAGAATTGATGAGCAGGATGTTCTCAGAAAAACCTGAAAAGACTTATATGACCTGCTGCAAAGTGAAATATATTGTGTACAAAGTAGCAGCATTTTTGTAAGAAGATCATGTGAATTACAGCTTTTCTCAGCAATACTGTGACCCAAGACATCTCTGAAGGACTTATGATGAAAAATGCTATCCTTCCCCAGAGGAAAAACTCATGATGTCTGAATACTTAATGAAGCATACTTTTTAAACTATATTTTTCTTGAGGGGTTTTTATCTCTATTTTCTTTCATAATATAACTATTATGAAAATGTTTTGCAAGACTACATATGTATAACGTATATCAAATTGCTTGCCTTCTCAATGAGAATGACAGGATTGGGGAGGGAAGGAAGGAAGAGAATTTGAAACTTCAAAGGTTTAAAAACAAATGTTAAAAATTGTTTTTATATAGAATGGGAAAAATAAAATGCTAAAATACTTGTTCATCCACACACACACACACACACACACATAAATGTCTTTAAGCAAACATATACATCTCATAGCAGGGTATCTCTGAACTGCTTCCTAAGAGATCTGTGTACTCAAAAAAGTATCTCACTATAGCTAATAATTCACATTTCTTTTTTTTTTCCTTTACTGAAAATTCATTTCCTTCTGAAGATGACCACAATCTGCTGTCAGGACACACCCATCAGGTTTAGATCACCATTCACTTGGTAAGAAATGTGTTCATAGTTGATTTGTACTTAAAACACTGCCTAGCAATTAGCTATGCCATTAGCCACATTTTCTATGGTTTTAAAACAGGTGATCAGACCTCAGGAGGCCATCTACTGAAGCAACTAAAAATTTCTTCCAGGTGTCTTTGCAGTTTTCTACTCCTGTTCTTGGGAAAAGTTGATGGCACAGTGGGCTTGGAGTCAAGGAAGACCAATTTTCCTGACTCAAATGTGGCTTCAGATACTTAATAGCTGTGAGATCCTGGGCAAATATCACTTAACCCCTGTCTGCCTTAGTTTTCTCATCTGTAAAATGAGCTGGAGAAGGAAATGGCAAATAACTTCAGTATCTTTGCTAAAAAAAAAAACCCAAATGGGAATATAAGGAGTCATACATGACTAAAAAAATAACAACACCCCCCACTCATTGCTCATCCCACGAATCCATCCTTTTCCCTAGAGGTCATCCCCCAATTCCTGTGGGGCATTGCATAAAATAACCAATCAAGGAGATAGTAACATCATGAATTTAGAGTTATAAGGAAGATCACTGAGCCCAATTTACTCATTTTACAGGTGAAGAAACTGAGGCCTTGAGCTATTAAGTACTCAGGTTACACAGGTAGGAAATAAAAAAGCCAAGATTCAATACATTTCTTTCCCCTAATTATTAGATGGTATAACCACTCTTCCAGGAATCAAACACTTTAATAGTTATAATAACTTTCCAAACTACCACCTCAAACTTTGACTGAAACATTCTGGTCAAAGGGCTACATATCCTATTTTCAAAGCCTGTCAAATCTTTGTCCTCTTGTCTTGAAGTTCATTTACCAGCCTATTTCCTTTTTGCCACTGGAAAAAAAAGACCATTATCTCTTGCTCTGTCTGCAATGAAGGGGGGGGGGGAGCTGACCTGGTCTTCTAACATTCTATTCTATTTGGAATTCCAAAGCATAACTGAATATAATACTTTGCCTCTCTTAGATTTGTATTATTTTTTCAGTGCAAATAAAATTTTTGACTGCCCAAAGGTTCAAAAATTGACTTTGTTATGGAGCTAAGCATATTCTTGTACTGCCCAGCAGTTTTTCTGCAATCTTTTTTTACTTTCACTTTCAAAATGTCCTTTTCCTGGAGTTTACTGTATCAGCTAAATAAACACTCTTACTTCTTGATCTATGGTGCCACATTGGTTTCCACCTGCAGTGCTCTTTTGCAATGCTGCCCATTTTGGCTTTCACATTGGGAATCCACAATACTAATTAGGCCAGTTAAGGGTCTACAAAGGCAAAAATCTGTTGCAGAGTAGTCTCATTCATTTCTTTCAGAACAGCATGCAAGGAAGGTCCTGTCAGCTTTTGGACTAGGGACAGACTCTCAAAGCCTTGGCAAGAGAAATAGCCTGAGATGCCAACCTTCCTGGCCCAAGATTTCAGTTACAAAGAATCCCAATTCAATTTATTCCCTTGGGGCAAACTTCAAAGTAAGAAAGAATCAAGGAATTATATAATGAAAATAAACCAAGGGATAACATGCTCAGTTTTTGAGCTGACCAAAACACATTTCTCTCCCATTAAAAAAGCTAGGCTGCTAGAAAGCAATAGATAGAACCCTGGACCTAGGGTCAGAAGACCCAAGTTCAAATATGGCCTCATTATTTACTAGCAAAATGACTCTGGACAAATCTCTGAATCTCACTCTGCCTCAGCTTCCTCAACAAAATAGGAATAATAATAATACCTATCTTGCAGGGTAGTTGTGAGAATTAAATTTGCTATTATTTGTAAAGCACTTAGTACATTGTAAGGCATGTATCAATTGCTATATAAATACATATTTCCCTCTTCTTTTGCACTCCCTTCCAAATTGCCTCATGGATACCACTAATCTACATGCATAACAAAAGTGACCTTAATGATGGTCAATATTAATAGTCTTCATAATCTACTGCACCTAAAAGTCTATTTTAATCAAAAAACTGATTTTCTGTTATCTTATGTTAACTTTTCTATTCCTCACATTATTTACTGAGGCATTATAAAATCATATAATTTAAGATCAGTTGCTTTCCAGTGATACAGAGTAATTAAAAATGATTACAATCAAGATGCGGATATCTAATAATCTCCAAACACAAATTGTATTTTCTTGAGGATTATAAAGCCATTTAATGGATTCTATAGCCCAGGGGATCAGTGATCTCCTCAGTGTGTGTATTTCCACAAAAACTCATTCATGCTTGACCATCCCCTAAGGTTGGAGTGCTAGGTGGTGTAGCAGATAAAGTATTGGCCTTGGAGTCAGGAGGACTAGCATTTGAATCAACCTCAGGCACTTTCTAGCTGTGTGACCTTGGGCAAGTCACTTAACCTAATTGCCTCATATCCAGGGTCCTCTCCAGTCATCCTGATTCATATATATGGTCCCTGGACCCAGATGACTCCAGAGGAAAAAGTGAGGCACAGGCCCTCACTCAAATCCAATTCATGTGCTTGTCATGGCATCATCTCTGTGAAATCGTAGTCTTCTTCAAAAATGAAGGACAAACATTATTATCCCCTAAGTTTATATCCATAGGATTTACTCAATATGCTGGAGACCTTCCTTGAAGTCACCTAACATTGTGATGGCAGGGATACCAATGGAGAATGTAGACTATCCATTTGTTGTTTAGTTTTCATTCTAGTGTTCATAACACTACATGTTGGTTTGATCATACATTTTTAAAATTTTGATTTATTTTTTCATATATTTTATGCCTTTCTTCCTTCTTTCCCACCCTGAACTAGAGGTCATCATTTGATACAGATTTATAAATATATATAAAACTATACTGTGCATAGTTATACTTACCAGTTCTTTCTCTGAAGGTGGATAAAATCTTTTTTTTATGGGTGCTTTGTAGTTGATTTAAGTATCTATAATTCTCAGAATATCTTGGTTATTCACAATTATTCTTCAAACAATATTGTTATTGTATGTGTTTTCTTGGTGCCACTTTTTTCATTTTTCATTATCACACAAGTTTTTTTTTTCCTAAAATTAGTCAGCTCATCATTTCTTACCACACAGCAGAAATCCAATTTTATCTAAAGGGAAGTTGTTTCCTATTTAAATTAAGTGCCTGATAGGCTGTTTTATTGTAATTTATTTATTTATAGTTTTGTTTTTTCTTCCAGAAATGACTTTAGAATTAAGTTTGACATATTTGACATTTATATAATGTTTTAAGATTTAAAAAGTGTGTCATTTTTCTCATTTGAACTTTACTATAACTCTGAGAAATAGGTATTAGAAAAATTATCATCCTCATTTTACAGATGACAGTGTTTAAGAGACTTGATCATGTTTCCACAGATGCTAAGAGTGAGAAGCATGCCAGATTGCTTCATATTGTCCATTCTATTGGGATTTATCTTCTAATTGAACCCCTTCATTTTATAGGTGAAGAAACTGATCTACAAAGAGACTATAGATCTTGTAAAAATTCACACTAGAAGTATTTTAAATAACAAAGACAGGATTTGAATTTGGATTCCTAGATTGCAAATCCAGCAGACTTTTCATGTCATGTAGCTTCTTTTTATAGTTATGTATAGCTTTATGAAGAGGGAGTCTCTGTTTAAAATAAGCACTTATTTGCTAATTATATAACATATTCAGGTCCCTAAATATCTGTAGAGACTATATATTTAACTATTAGCCTAGGTCTCTTCTAGAGGCTCCTTCAACACCTCCCAACTATCTCAGACCTTTCAGTGTCCTAAGATCTTTAGTATCATCACAAGTTCATACTTGTGACAATCAATAAAAATTAAAGACAGTAGACAAAAGGGAATATAGGTAGCTCAGGGCAGTACTTGGTGGGGATGTAATTCTGTTACCAATTAAGAGAAAAAGGAGCCAGTTTGAAAACAATCCATAGTAGATAGCCACAGTGGATAAAGCAATAGGCTTGGAATCAGGAAGATCTAAATTCAAATCTAGCCTCAAATACTTGATAGTTGTGTAACCTGGATTGACTCATTTAACCTTTGTCTCAATTTCTTCTTTGGTAAAATGGAAATAATCCCTCCCAGGATTGTTGTGAGGATAAAATGAGATCATATTTGAAAAATACTTTACAAAATTTAAAATACTATATATATATTTGCTACTATGTTTGAGAGCAATTTTTTAAAAACATTACTATTGTTATACAAATGTCTCATGCTAAAATCTGTATTAGTTAGAATAATGATTATCCATTCTTTTTTTGTTGATTATGAGAATAGTCAGTATTCTTATTCATGGATTTTTTTTGTAAGCCATGTATTCAGTTGTATGTGCCAATAATAACAACTGTTGGCCTTGGTTCTTTCTTGTGCATTAAAGAACACATTCTTCCTAACTATATTCTGTAATAGACAACTAAATTTCACTATTCCCTTTATTTAAAATCGGAAAATGATGCATGAGACACATGCATGAACCCAGTGAGAGTTGCCCTCCACAGGCTTATGGGTTCCTAGGAATGTTAACATTATTCAATCATTAAGTCTAGAATATAAGAAATCACATAGATTACTGCTTCTCATACTTTTTGCAGTGGGGAACTGTTAGCAACAAACAAAATATTGATGAAACTCTTGTAGAACAAGCTGAATTTTTTAAAAAGCAAAACTTGTATTTTTAGATCAATTTCATTCCAGATTTAACAACATTACAAACTAGTCACTTAGGAAGAAGAATGTTATTTTTTCCTACCAGCTGGGTTTTGTAACTGGAAACAACAGTATTCCTTGCTCTATAATTTTTGTGTTCCTCTTTCCATTATTTGAGGAAACTACAATTCATCACATTTTTTTCTTTGAAAATGCAAGTATTCTTTACAAATATATATTTTGTTTTAAAGTACCAACATATTTTTACTATAGTCATATAAATATATATAAATATTAATCTGATAACTACTCTTAATGAGTCCTTATAATACAGGCCACAGTGAATATCCCAAATTTTCTCTTTCCTTAAACCATTTCCTTACTCAGCACTTCCAGCATTTTGCTTAGTCTCCTACTGTTTTTTGGTTTTTGTTTTGCTAGGAAATAGGGTAAAGTGACTTGTCCAAGGTCACACAGCTAAATAAGTGACTGAGATTGACTCCAGGGCTCTGTCTACTGCACCACCACCTAGCTGTCCCCAGTTCTGCTTGACTTTGATGAAACTCTTGCTCTTCTTCTGACTCTTCCTAGATCTTCCCTACTCAATAAAAACAACTACAGAAGCTGGGGAGAGAGAATTCTATATAATGAACCCTGAAATTGGGTTTACTAAGCTTCAGGACAGAAGCATTTGAAAAGGGACTTCCTTGGTGGAGGGAGCAGGATACAACTTTGGAAAGTAAGGAAGGACCTGGTACAGCTTGAACTTTTCAAGAAGAGGGGAAAGGAGGATACAAAATTATTACTGGCATAGACTCAGATAGCAAAGCTATGCCCCAAGGATAGAAGCAGAATTAAAGGGTAATAGCCAAGAATTTCTAGCAGCAAGAGTTGAGGTAGGGAATGGATTTGTCTAGAAGAATCAGCAAAATTACAGATAAACCAGTAGAAGGCTGGTGCCCTTCTTTATGATACCCTAAAGGATGTTTGAATTTGAGTGCCCTAGGTGCACCTTTTTAAAATTCCTAGCTTTTAGGCTTGCCTTCAAAGGATTTTTTGGGGGGCTACTTGGGCTTAGAAGGAGTTATAGGTGGGAAAGAGATGAGTATTATGGTTGCATAATGAATTTGGTTTTATTCCCCAATATTCACTACTTATGTGACTTGGACAAGACACTAACCTCCCCAGTCTTGTTTCCTCAAATGTAAAATGAGGAGGATAGCTGCTGAGGTAATGTGCAAATATAAATCTGTGATCCAATGGTCCTCCCCCACTTTTTAAAATTTTCTTATGAGTAAAAGCACTGCCATTCTTGTGTAAATGAATGAAAAGGAATGGAGGTTGAGTTCTTCAGTGGATGCTGAGTCAAAGTCAGATAGAATAATTTTTAAGTCATGTTAATTATGTTGATAAACATTGCTACTTATAAAAGGGGGGGCGGATAACTGTGGATAGCTAACTTTAAAAGCCAGAGAGCTTGGTATTACCCTGGAGCACCCTGTGTTGAAATTGGAGAGAAGGATAACCCCTGGGGACACTGCACTTCACCTTCACAGAAGGGTGAATACACTTGGACAGCAAGGTACTATCCTACAACTTAAAAAACCCCACCACTTTTCTTGCCCTTTTCCCCCATGCAGCTACTATCTTACCTGTCTACTGCTACACTTACTGAAAAATCCATCTATCCTTCCTCCTCGTCAGCTCTTTTCCCCCATATCCTGGAACTACTTTCTTATAGCTCACTTAATGTCCAAATCCAAAGTTTTTTTTTCATCTTGATTTCTTTGCAGTATTTTCTAGTGTTGACCAATCCTCTTCTTTTGAATGCTTTTTCTTTTCTTGGCTTGAGAGATATCATACTATCTTACCATTATTACTCCCTGTTTCCTTCACTGACTGCTTGTACTGTTCTTGATTCCTTAGTGGGTGTTTCCCAAGGGTTTGTCTTTGGCCTTCTCTCCCTATTTTCCTTGGCAATTTCATTATTCCCATTAGGTTCAATCAAATATCTATGCAGATGGCTCCCATATTTTTATGTCTAGCCCTGACCTCTTGTCTGGGTTGCAGAATTACATTTGCCACTGCCTGGAAGACATCTCCGTATGAATGTCCCATTAGCTTCTCAAATTTAAGATGTTTTAAGCTTCTTTTTCTTTCTAAAACTGCTCATCCTATTTCAGGCACAGAAACTTCCATTCATCCATGTTCTGATTTTCAAAATTTTTGTGTTATTTGATACTTACTTCTTCCTCAGCTCTCATAGGTAAACAGCTACCAAGCTCTATTAATATCCCAGCACACACTCCCCACCTAGAAACATAATCATAGATTAGGACCGAATGGGAATTTAGCAGCTAATTAAGATAACATTCTCATTTCTACAGATGGGAAAACTGAGAGCCAAAAAGGCAAAATTACTCTACCTCTTCTTTTTCTACCTGTAGCCCCACCAGTTTGCAGCTGGAAAGCAGAGCTCACTTCGTTAATCTAAGAGTTAATATAGATCTATTCAGAATCTAATTAGATTCTGAGGTTCAGTCCTTGTCCACTAGTAAATTCAGACTTAGATCCTTTCAGTAGAGTTTGTTCACAAAAATATGGTACAATTATATTTAGCCCTTTATTCACTTTCCTAATTCCTCATCCATAGATCTGGATGTCCTGCTATCCCTGCCCCTGGCTAAATTTGAAAAAGTTTTCTGTGCCTCCTCTCCTTTCACTCTTCTGAATAATCTATCTGGTTTCTGAACTCGCTATTCTAGGAAGATTGCTCTCTCCAAAGTTCTTTCTTGATCTTGACTTCCCTAAAACCTATATTATATATCAACCTCTTCTCTACATGCTTCTTTCTAGGTTTTTGAGATACTACACTTTTCTGGGTCTCGTCAGTCTGAGCACTCCTCAGTATTCTTTGATGGATGTTCATTCAGGTCATGCCTTACTAACTGTGGGTGTTCTCCACCCACAGATTTATCCTGGGCTTTATTCTCTTTCCCTTCTAATATTATTAACTCCCAAGGGTTCAATGAACATCTCTAATGCTGTTTCTCCAGTTCTAACCTCTCTCCAATTTTGCATCATCAGCTACTGAATGTTTCAAATGAGATGTCAAACTCAAACATGTCCAAAGTAGAACTCATTATCTTTCTCTTCTCCCAGATTGCTTATTATGGTGAAGACACTATGGATTACTATTTATCTTTTATCAAAATTATTTAAACCTTTTTGTGACTAGAGGTTTGTTTGAACCCAGAATGATACTCTGACCTCAGCGACACTCCAGGAATGTCAGAGATGACAAGGAATCTTGACCCCCCCCCCCCCCCCAACCAGGTCCTGACCCACTCAAAACATTCTTGTGTTGGGTTCCCTTGCCCAGGTTTTATTTTGAATCTGCTCAAACTTGTATTATGTCTTTTATGCAAATTTTACTAAATGTTTCTATTTACTGATATCCATATCAAACTCCCTTGTTTCCAAGTTACTCTCTAAACAAAATTACCTAATTGTTTAATGTGATTTGTTTTCAGGGTACTCTTGTCCAAATCTTATATAAACTTTCCAGAGCTTGGAGGGCCATACCTTCTTTCCAGGATCACTCTCTTCTGCCAAATGACCTAATAAATTTCTTTTTAAAACTATTTCAGATGTTGGTGTTTTTTTCTCACCATCATCTTTTAAGTTAAAGTCTTATACCCACGATGTCATCAATTACACCTCACTCTCTCCCATCAAGCAGATCCAATTTCTTGCTGTTTTCTACCTTCATCATACCTATAATATGTACCCATTTTCTCTACCCACACAGTTGTCACTATAGTGCGGGCCCTCATCGTCTCACACTTGGGCTACTGCAATAGCCTTCTCCCTGCTTTAAGACTCTAGTCTATTCTCCTCTCAGCTGCCAAAGGTCTTCCAAAAAGAGCAGATCTGACTAGGTCACTTTCTACTCAATAAGCTCCAATGCTTCTCTATTTGTAGGATCAAACACAAAATCCTCTTTTAAAATTTGGTCCCTTTCCACTTTTCTAGTCTTCTTACACCTAATGCCCCTTCACATTCATTAATGTCAATGGTGCCAGCTGTCAAGTTTCTCAAATGCAACATTCCATCTCCACTCTTCATTTATTTGAACTGATTGTCTTTTTATTCTTGGGATGCTCTTCCTCACTTCTGCTTCCTGGCTTCAAGACAGCTCCAATCATACTTTTTACAAGAGATTTTTCTTAGTCTCCTCTCCTCACCCTCTGTGCCTGCCTTCAGAGATTACTTCCCATCTATACTTCATATATACAATTATTTGAAAGTTGTCTCCCCCCTGTAGAAGATGAGATCTTTAAAAGTCTGTCCAGTGAAGTGAATAACTATATGCCATTCTTTGGTTTAAAAATCTCCTCTGCTCTCTATTGTCTGAGTAGTTAAATTTCTGCTTACCATTCAAGGTCCTCCACAATCTGGCCAAACTCTCCACTGCCAGCTTTATCTCATAGTCCTTCTTTCTTGAATTCCACCTTCTTAACAGGGAACAAGTCCTCATCCCCCATTTCCTGTCTTTGTTTATACTTTTCTATGTTTAGAATCTTTCTAGCAATCCTTTAAAATCCAACTCATAAGCTACCTCCCTCATGACAATTTCCTTATTGATAGGGAAACTATCCTTACCTTGTTCTGTACCTCCCTAACATGCTTAATCTATATTACAGCTATTTTTGTAAGGTATCAACAACTGGCATCATTTGTGGCACAGAGCTGTACACACAATAGGCACTTAATAAATGCTTAGGCAACAGAATCACACAACAGGTTCAAGATTTTTAGAAACAAACCCAAAGTGGAAGTAACAAGGGCCTTAATAGATTTTTTTTTTACTTAGGGTTTGGTATTCAATTGGTTCAAAGGGCTTATAACCCCTTCATTTAAAGGTGAGGAAATTGTAATCTAGAGGTCGTTTGCAAATGAATAAGTACTACTATAGCAGGTCCAGAATTCAAATTCAATACTTTTGCCCAAATTCATTCAGTCAATAATCATTTATTAGGTGCCTACTGAGTGCCATGTCCTGTGATAAGTGCTGGGGAAATAAAGTACATGGTCCCTGCTGTCAAGGAACTCCGCACTCTTTTTACTGTTTCATACTAATGAGTTTCTTGTCTTAACATAAAAATTTTGTTTATTGATGCATTTGATTGCATCTTCAAATTCCTTAGTTTTAACTAATTGCTACAATAGAAGTTGGTATAAAAATATTTAAAAGACCTGTGATTTCATCAGAATTCACAACTCTCACCATTAATGCAGATATCAATTTATTATTTAGTACTGAGATCCCTGGAAAACAGGTTAAGGCACAAAGAGGTTAAACTATTGCCCAGGCTTAAAATACTGTCTGAAAAAAGAGTTGAAATCAGTAAACCAGCCCCGGTGCTAACTAAGCACAGGTCTTTCCAACTCCATGCCTCTGGGGAAACTCTGGGAAGTAGGTGTTATTTTTTCTCATTTTACAAATGAGGAAACTGAAGCAGCAACTAATTTTTTTATGATAATAAATAGAAATAACAAAAGAGATTATCTGCAGTACACTGTTAAAATATAAAGCAACAATCTAGAATGCTGCACAAGAGTGAGCTTTTATGAATAGATTCCCAATTTGATTTGACAGAACACCCAGCCAGCTTCAAATCATGATTTAATCATGGATCAACTGAAAAAAATTTTAATTGGTTTTTCTTTTTTCTATGTTTGTACAGTGTATATTATTTCTATATGTATAAATATTGTATATGTATGTATGTATATATATAATCCATCATTATAGGTAATATATATATATGTTTATCTATATGAAAATACGTAAGGGTATCATCTTTTCTTTTCTTATAAGGCAATAAATGGGGTTAAGTAATTTGCCCAGGGTAACACAAAAACTGAATATTCAGTGTCTGAGGCAGAATTTGAACTCAAGTCCTCCTGACTCCAGGGTTGGTGCTCTATCCACATCTACTGCATCACTAGCTGCTCTCAGGCATCATCTTTAAGGATGGATTCTAGATCAATAAGAAATCAACTTTTATCTTACCTGATATTGATGATAGTTTCTAATGATTTTCTATCCTGGTTGTATACACACACACACACAATTGTTTAATACAAATAAAATGGACTGTTGTGTTATATGTTCATCATTGCTATAACTTTTTTCCTTTGTAGTATCCATTACACGAGTTCTGTAGAATATAGAGAAACATTTGTCTATACTGTCAATGAGAAATCAACTCCTATCACGCTTCTTCAAAATCATAGGAATGAACAAGAAAAAGGAAAATGAGAACAGGTGTAAGGATTTTCACTAATAGCCATTTGTTCCTTGATATTCAATAAAGATAAGCAGTCACTTATGTTCTTTAAATTCTTCTTCAACAATTATTGGTTGTGTGTAGGATCTTCTAAGTTTCTTGATCTCTATTTTTCACCTTAAAATGGGGACATAAATGTATCTAAATAAATCACATGGTTGTGAGGATCCAATAATGCCTACAAAGCTCTTTGCAAACCTGAAAGGGCAACAGAGTCAGTTACTATTATTATATTATTATTATTATTAAAACGTTAAAAAGTGTTTCAGGTTTGTGAAGGCTTCCATATCTTTAAGACAAAGCAATATTGTAGCACCTTGATCTAATTTGACTGGAATGCACACTAACTCAGCGCCCCTTAGTGGTCGGGGAGAAAGGGGACAGTTTCTCAAATCTGGGATTTTTTAATATTGAATATTTAATATTGAACTTCAGGATGGCAGCTTTGTTACTTGCAGATGATGTTGTCATTTGTCCTTCATTCTCGAAGAGGACCAGGACATCAAGTGAATTGGATTTAAGTGGGGCTGGGCAGAGTCATCAGCCTCACTTTCTTCCCCAGAGCCATCTGGTCCAGTCACTAGATATGAAACAGAACTACTTGAGATGGCCCTGGATGTAGTGGGACATCTTGGTCTTTTTAAGCCAAGGTCTTTCCTAGATCTCAGCAAATTGATTGAAACACAACAAATGATTCCACTTACCTTCTCTCAGTGCTTCAGCTAGCTCCCTACAGTGGAAATTCTGTTTTCCTGTGACTACAATAATCATCTCTGAATGAAGTTTGTATCCAGTATCTTTCTGGTTTCTAAGAATCTGGGGATGAAGGACTATTTGGGTAAAAAAAAAACAGTGGTGTCCCTTTCTTAGTCAATCCTCATCTGAATATACCAAAACAGCTAGTATTTAAGATTTACGTTTTTTTTTGTTTTTTGTTTGCAAGGTAATGGGGTTAAGTGACTTGCCCAAGGTAACTATTAAGTGTCTGAGGCCGGATTTAAACTTGAAGTATTCCTGACTCCAATGCCAGTGCTCTATCCACGGTGCCACCTAGCTGCCCCTAATTTTTTTTTTTTGCAACGCAATGAGGTTAAGTAGCTTGCCCAAGGCCACAAAGCTAGACAATTATTAAGTGTTTGAGGCTGGATTTGAACTCAGGTACTCCTGACTCCAGGGCTAGTGTTCTATCTAGTGCCACCTAGCCGCCCCAATGCTCCTAATTTAAAAAAAAAATTATCTTACTGAACTTCCAAACAATCTGGGAAGTAGGTGATAATATTATGTCCATTTTACATCTGAGGAAACTGAGGCAAATAGAGGTGAAGTGACTTGTCACAGTAAGAGTCTGAAGGCAAATCTGAACTCAGGTCTTCCTGTCTCAGTACTTTAAGCAATAAACCACTTAGCTGTTTTTAAAGAGAAATCTGTGGTAGGGTTTAAGCAAGTTTCTTGTAAGGAATGAATGTGAAAAAAATTGGATAGAGTGGAGGGAAGACCAGGGTTCAAATCCAATCCTAGGCAGTTCCTGTATTACCTCACTGAGCCTCAACTTTCTCATCTGTAAAATGCATATGATAGAATCCATTTTTCAAAGCTGTGAGGCTCAAATAAGATGTTAGCGTTTTAACAGATTTAAAGCTCTCTATTCATGTAAGTTTGTGAATACAGATTAAAAATATTTGTGATACCACACACAATACTTTTGAATATTGCAAGCTTGGTAAACTAACTCAAACAATATTACCAACGATCATAATTAATAGTAAAGATCAAAGGGATGCTGAGATGAGGAAGCTGCCTTGAATTCTATGTGGACAGACATGTAAGGGTTGTCTACATCTTCCATCTAAGGAACTTTTATATCTAATGATATGACCAATGGGCACCAGAGTACTTTACTAGTACATTCATGATGTCAGAAGAAAGTAAAGAATGGCCTTTATAGCATGTTGGTTGGAATTCCTGTGGAAGAACCTGCACAAGAGCTGCACAGGGTGGGCAGGTATGGATAGATTGGAATTTACCATTGTTGAAGGAAATTACTTAATTGATGTTAACAGCACTTCAAATTCTTACTGTAGACCTCACTGTCATGGGGAGGTGACTGAGTTCTTCAAGGCTTCGAGGGCAAGTCCCAATGATGACCAAATTGTCAAGACTTGTCCAAGGGTCAGCCTAGTTAAGTTTGGTACACTTTATCCTTGCAAGTTCAGACACAAGGTAATACATCTTTTTGGCCACAGCAACTTACCAAGAGGGTCCATTATGTCTTGGGAGTGGAGATGAAACTGGATCCTTTAAATATTTCTTTATCTGGAAGCCAATGGTGGGCTCTTGAGTCAGATTTGATTTTAAGCCATACCCTCCTCCACTTCCCAAAAACCTTTGGAAGGGGAATTTTTATCCTTTTAGATCAGTCAAAAAAACCAATCCTCTAAGAAATATCATCTCTTGTCATTCAGGGCTTATATGTTTATTGACCTGGGTTACTAATCACTTAACTGCTACTAGGTTCAGTTTCCTCATCTAAAAATAGTGATCATCATATGTGTAGCATGTATCTCATATTTATTGTTAATGTGAGCTATTATTATGAATTATGACTAGTCACAAAAAAGATGTTTGAAAATGAGAATGGGATTTTTTCTTAGCTTGGTTTGATATAATTTGACAAAAAACTAAAATGATTTTGTTCTCTATTAGTAATTTATACAGCAAGGTAAAAATTACATTTTTTTTTAACTTAGGTCCTTTTTACCATAAAAAGAGAACCAAAAAAAAAAATCCTCTTTTCTTTATTTAAACAGATTCCCAGCAATGAAGCATTATGGTATGGGTTATACTCGCAGTTTCTGGATACTATGGTCATAGTGCTGACTGGCAGATTTTCTGGGGGGGGGGGGGGCAGGGGACTTTATGTATGATTCCTTATTTATTTGGCCTAATAAACTTCCCCCCTTCCTGTCACAATTTGCTCCAGGTTACAACATAAATAATTTCTTTCAGAAGTGTTAACTGATTTATATCTAGCTTAGCCATCACCTTTTCTGGAGCATGTGTTTTAATTGTCATTCTTTTTGTATTTACACCTACCTGGAAGTGATTTTTCAGTACAAAAGATGTAATTTTTAGAAAACTAAGAAATTAATAAATGAAAACTATTTTACTTATTAGAGGCAATGCCAGTGCAGAGATCACAGAAATTCCTAGAACATCTAATATATTCTGTATCAATTAAAATAGAAACAAGACACTCTATATTTAGAGACGCAGACCAAAAAGCTCAAATTTTGCAGGCAGGAAAACCTTTTATTTTAAACCATTAAAAGAACCAAAAATAGTCAGCAGGTGGCCACAAGTATCCATGTTTCATTAAAATCACATAAAACCTAAGTACAAAAGCACCACTGATTATTGCTCTAGAAAAAACTGCATGAAAAATTCAAATATGCACAGTAAAAACACCACCGTCTGCACAGGACTAATTTTCAAAGCAAGTGCATGGAATGCTGATCCAATTTTACACACGGCTTCCAATATTCAACTGATGTTCATATTACTTTGGGGGTCAGGGGAAGTGATGGGGGCTTCCAAAAAGCATTGTTATGAGAAGGGAAAATATTCAATGATATACATTTTTTAATATGCTGCCTATTGTAGTCCTAGAAAATTAGCATTACAAAATACTTGATAAAAATATCTTTTAAAAGTTGTCCCGAGAGGTACATAAAATCCACCCCCAATTTTCGTGATAATTCATTCTCCCTTGTCACCTACAGATTCAGTTTTCCGTGCCTGTGGAAAGGAAAGGAAAAAAAAACAAAACAAAAAGAGAAGGCGGTTACTAACTGGACTCAGAACCCAGACAGATAGCCACCCCCACTGACACAACATTGGCTTTTATTTTTTAAAGCATCCCTTCTTAAGCAGCTCCACTGCAAAGCCTATGTCCATTGTAGGTGCTCCACAGACAAGACAGGCATACATACCCGCAAACACACTTCTCTTTGTTTATCAGTCTCTGCTTTTCAGAAAGCCACAGAAGCCTTCCTTACCTGCAAGCTTCCACTGTTCATAATGAAAAGCAGCACACTACTATCTGATTCTAGCCACTGCACACAGGCAGACATTCTCTACCGTACCCTTAACTTTCACTGTTTCAATCTGCCCCTTTACTGACAGTGTGCTGGGTGGGGCACCTCGGGATGTTGAAACACTAACAGTTGAGCGATAGATGCGAATCTGCAATAACATCATGGGCAATAAAGAGAAACATTATGAACATGCTATCAATGGCTCGGATTCCTGAATCAATTTGAAAATGCACTGAGTCAATCAGCGGGAGGCATTGACAGAAAGTACCTCTTCGGCTTTAGTTTCACCATTTTCAGACGGTGTAGTACCTTCCTTTCCAGATTCCTGCTTCTCATCCTTCTTCCCTTTAGCGCCTTTGTTAGCCTTTGTTCCAGGTTCCTTCTAATAGAGAGGATCAGAACACAGGAAGTTAGGGAGTCAATGGGACATCAGTTAATGTCAATTTAGTGTCCTCAAAAACCTTGAGGAGCCACAGTTGTAAAGATTTTCATGAGGTGGCTGCTATGACTGCTGTTTATTAATATCCACTGAAAGCCTTTCGTTAGATTAAAAAAAAGACAAAACAACTTTGTCCTGTGACTCTGAGCTTCATAGATAAAATGCGCTAAAAGGAGTTGTGGTTTTCTCTTCCAGCATGGAAACTCTTTTCACTGGTACAAACACTAATCTAAATCTGACTTGGTTTTGTCCTCATATCTGGAGCCTCTTAGGATCCCCCTGAAGCTCAGGTTCCTTTCAGAAGTCTTTCCTGCTGCCCTTCCTTGTTAGAGCTTCTTCACTTTGAAATTACTTTAATTTTTATGACTCCCTTTTACCCATAAGGTAAAAAAAAATTACATTTTTCTTCCCTCTCCCCACAAGAAAGTATAAATTCTTTGAGGTAGGAAATGGTTTGTTTTTGCTTTTGTTGGCACAGTAACTAACACAATGGTCAACGCTAGTAGGTGCTTAGGAAATGATTGATAAATATAATTTAGTTGAAAATTCCTAGGGACTTGTCTGAGGCCCAAGTGAGTACTCAGGGTCACACAATCAGTGTCAGAGACAAGACTTAAAACACAGGTCTTCCTAACTCCAGGGGACAGCATTCAATTCACAGTTCCTCTATCCCCAAAAAATCACTGCTTAGAAAATGTAGTGCAGATTGACTTATCAGGAATACTTTTCCTTTTTTTCTGAAAGGACAATAATTTCACTCATTTACTTGCTCTCCTTGATGGATAGTGTATTCCACTGATGCTTGGAATGAATGCTACTTAGCACAAAGAACACTGAGTATCTGACAAAAGGGTCAAGACATTGTCTCACTGTAGCCCGGGAATTTGATAGAAAAAAAAAATTTGGAAAAGTGGTTTGGGGAGCGGATAGAGAGAAGGGTCACCACAGATGGTTAAGCCATTAATTTCAATTAAATAGTGCACAGGGTGAAATGTGAGGCAGGCAGCAAAGGATGGAATTTAAGAACACAGGTGAAAAGATGCTATTTTTAAGATCAAGCACCAGGAATTTTTGCTGCTTCAAAAATTCACCTGGAATTCTGGGACATTGACAATTCACAAGATCACAGAATTCAGAGCAGGAAGGGACCTCAGAGATCATCTAGTACCAACCCCCTCATTTTTAGAGAACTCAGGTTTAGGGATTAGTCCAAGGTCATACAGGCAATAAATAGCAGAGTCAGGATTCAGATGGGAGGTGTTTTGATTCTAAACATCAATGCTTTCCCCTACTATACCATGCTAGGGAAAAAATCAAATAACAACACAACAAAACACCAAACTGTGAGCCAACAATGAAGGCTAGAATTGGCATAGCACAAAAAAGGCCTTTTTCAGCTCATGCACCTGCATAGGCCAATTTCCTATCAGTTACATGCAAGGCTATGTGGCTCTTGGGTCATCCAGCTTGTTGCCAACAGAATCCTCAGAGACCATTCAGCTCCTCTAGGTTTGAAATGAAGCATATTTAAACTAGGTCCTCTGCCAGAATGGCTCTCAGAGCACCTGCCTTGGCAAAGCTGGATGCCCAAAAGCATAGTGAGCCCTCCTGTTTCCACTTCACTTAAGAGAAAAATGCCCTCTTTGTAGACCACAAACTCCACAAATTAATTTTTTGAGGACATCTCTAATCAGAAATGACAGTGTTCTCGCTAGTTCATTTGGCAACAACTCAGCCTGACCTTTCCCAGGAAATAGAATTAAAGAGAGGATTATTATTTATGCATTTATTTAAAAATACCCACCTCTGCCAATCTAGAAGGAAAAAAATAGCCATATCTTACCTTAGTGGTTTTTCTTGGTTTTGGTTCAGGTTTTGGTGGCGCAGGTTTCTGCAAAGACATTTTTAATCATGCAAATACTTTAAAAAATACTGAATCTCTTTGCCACTATAATGCACAAAAGAATGCAGAAAAGTAGATGATACATTCTTTGACCTCCTAAGGTCTGTAACATGATAGCTCTTAGTCTAAGTGCTCCAAACACCTGTTTCACATGGAACTGGTTAGAAGAGACCTCTAACCAGTGGTCCAAACCAGGCTCAGCGGAAATCTGATTTATCTTTAAAGTGTTTTGTCCTATTCTAAGTAGGGGAAGTATTAGAAAGACTTTGAGAACCACTGTTATTTTGGACTCTATTCCAATTAGATGCACTTCAGTTGCGATGTAAAAGTTAACTATGCACCACCATTCAGAATAGTTCTTTGGGCACATGTCTAATCTTGCTATCTTAGGGTTCTTCTATATTTCTTTTTATCATAGCACATTAGTTAATGTGATGTCACATATACTTAAAATCAAGGGAAATGCCTAGTTAAGGGCCTGAAGTCTGATTGAGTGGTCAGGTTAGACTTATCTATAACTTCTGAGATCATAATGAAATCTTAAGCAAAGCCTAGTCAGTAAGAAAGAAGGTTGCTTATGAAATATTTCAAAATTATTTCTAAATAGTGTCATAGATGAAGCATATATCTACATTCATCCCGAGTTAGTTCACCTGAAATATCAGGTCAAATACTTCAATCTAACCCCTATCTCTATCACAGTAAGCCCCACCTGATGATGATACAATTCTTTATATTAGTGATATTAATGTACTAATGTGAGAGGCAGCAGGGTATAAAGGAAATAGAGAGCTAGGAGGCATCATGATAGAGCACTGGACTTGAAAGCATCAAGACCTGAGTTCAAATTCTGTCTCAAGACACTTACTGACTGTGCTCCCTGGGCAATCACTTAACTTCTGGCTGCCTCAGTTTCCTCAACTGTAAAGTTGGAATAATAATAGGATCTACCTCCTAGGGATGCTGTGAAATTCAAGAGATAACATGTAAATCATTCAGCAAACCTTAAAATGTTAAATAAATATCTGCAGCAGTAGCAGCTAACCTTGGAGTCCAGGACACCTAGGGTTCAAGTCTTGCCTTTGACTTACCTTCTTAATTGTCCCAGACAACTTAAGGCTATAATGTACAGAAAAGGAGCCAATCTACATCGTACCACACCAACTGTACTAACATGATACTGTATAGAAACATCATCTCTTAATTAAGATAGTCAAGAAAAAGCTCACTGGAAGAAATGACACAAGCTTTCTTTACTTTCTTTTCTCTTTTAGTCCTTTAAAGATTTCCATTAATAAACTCCTGCTAGTTCTGCTGCTCCATCTTCTTCCAAGAAGGCACTGCCATTGGCAGTTTCCCCAGATGCTTTTTTGGCTTAGAGACAAAATAGGCATACTGAGGTCATTGGAAGGATGGTATTTTCAACCCCTAATTCTCGTTGACTATGAAAGAATATAGTATGAAAATCAATCCTGCCACTATACCCCAGAATTGGCCTCAGGCAAAGGGAGAAAGGGAGAAACTCCAATAGGGTTTGGGCAGGATAGTAGAAAGGGTCATGGAGTATAGACTGTTCTGCCTAACTAGCTGTGTAATCTCAGACAGTTTATCTATGGACCTCAAAGCCTGTCTAGATCCATCAACTTCTTCATCTGCATAATAAAATTACATAACATATAAAATATACGTATATAATATAATTTGTCATATCATATCATATTATATACAAAATGTATTTAAGCCCCTCTCTCAACATTTCCAGGCAACATGGATTTCAGGTACCCACCTGGCTTCATTCTCCAAAGTAAGCAGTGAAAAACTATAGACAATTCAAGTTTAGAGGAGCTCAGATTTCTAAAGTAATCTACCAGCCAAAAAATGGGCCTTGAATAGCCAAGAATATTTTCACCAAAGACACCAAGCCTCAAGCATGCAGAGACAGAATGAATGTGTAGAACTGGGCATCAGGAAGAGGATTCCATGTGCCCATCCTCAAAAGCAGAACATTAAGTAAGAAGGGGAAGGAGCTCCCAAGTCCATACATTTTGTACTTTAGAGGATTCCAGACATACTCAACTCATCTAATATTTTCTGTAAATGATATCATACCTAGACTCAGTTTTCAAGGGTCAATTCAATGGGAATGTACAAGGGTGACCTGGTGACCCCAAAGATGAAGTTCTGTCTAAGTATATCTCAGGGAGAGGGAGAAGTATATGTTCTACACTCATGCATGAGTATGTGCATATGCTGTTGATTCCTAATCACCTGAAAGCCTCATTATTTATTTACTTTAAATAAGACATAAAAATCTACAGATAAAACTAACTATGGAGTCAACAAATAGAATAGTTTGCTGTGTTATGTTTTTAATCTGAAGATAGTATAGACTTCATTTTTTGAATCTTTGCTAAGGGTGTATGAAAAAGGGAAAATTATGCCCCGAACCTCTTCTCTCACCCAGCACAAAGGCAGAAATGATGCATTTTAATATAATGACTAATAGAAATCTTGCTGCTCTTTTCCTGATTCTCCACTTCAAACCCATTCCTTTTCCCTAATCTTCATTTTGCTCTCTAATGGTTCTGCTAACATACATCCCTTTATTATTTTTTGGGGGGGGGTACAGGTCTGTTATTTTTTCTATTGGGAGAATTTCTGGTGTGGAAACTTGTTTTTTCCACTGTACATATATGGTTTGCCTGTGTTAAGATTATACAAATAGTATGTGTCAAAAAAGGACTCAAACCCAACACTTTCTAACTGCTAAGCCCAGTCCTCTATTCATTCTGCCTGGTTGCCTTTCACTCTTTTTCAGAGTGACTAGTTAATCTGGGACACACAGAACATTTTCAAACTCATACTCTAAGAGCAGTTTCAATTTGGTCCTAAAACATTTTCTGATCGGTGCCCACCGCCTATTGCAGGTCCTGCTGGATAAGAACAGAAATAAATATGGGTCTCTAGATGTGAAAGCCCCAGAGGGTCAAAACCAGCATAGTCCCCAGGACTGAATAGTCTTTCACTTACCTCCAGCTGTTCATAGACCCTCCTGCTTGCCCCTACTTTATATATTTCAAGGATCCTTCCAGACTTTTCTCAGTATAATAAAAAAGAGCTACCAGGAACCTTAGAAATCACCTGATCCAATGATTCTTAATCTTTTGTGTAAGATACCCCTTTATCAGTCTGGTGAAGCATATACAGACCCTTTCTCAGAATGCTATTAAATGCATAAAATAAAATATTTAAGGATTATGTAGGAAACCAATTAAATTAAAATAGTTATCAAAATATTTTTTCTGAAGTTCCCACACTTCCCCCTTCCCAGGCTAAGAACCCCTGACCTTCTATGACTCTCACTATACAGATCAATAAAATTGATGAGCTCTTTAATCCACTAAATTAAAATGATATGCTAGTTGGCAGAGCAGTATAGAACCAAACCCTTCCCATTTTCAGTCTCTATATATTCCATTATTCTAGCTACCTCTGCCCAGGCCCTATTTTAGTTTTGGCCCCTTGAACCTCTGATGTTAATTCTGGGGGGGGTCTAGTGGTAGGAATGATATTGAAACTGCAGTGAAGGTAGGAGAGAATGAGTTATAGCAGGATCAGACTGTGGATCACAGAGAACTCCAGCAGTGATCTCCTACCACAGATTTCCATCCCCAGTTAAGGTCAGCCTTTCTCTCCAATCTGGTGCACATTAGGACATGTAAATGTATAGTTGGGTTGGGGAACTCTATTTGTTACCAAACCCCTTGGTCACTGGCTTTCAAGCTGGATGAGGCACTCTCCAGACCATTCCTAGAATTTCTCTTAACAATGAATATTATCACTATTTCTATATCTTAAATAGGACCTAGATGCCAAGAGAAATATAATACGTTTCTTTAGTTTTGGCTGTTTACTTATCTTGTACAATTCTATACTGTCACATTTCATTGGTGCCTTTGACACTGTGAAACTATTTTAGTTTGCTCCATTAAATTGTAAGCTCCTTAAGGGCAAGGACTGTCTTTCGCTTCTTTTTATATCCTCAGTCTTTAGCATAGAGTCTGCCACATAGTAGGTGTTTAATAAATGTCTACAGATTGATTGATGGCACCGGTGAAACATGACTGAGCCTAGTTAATGACACTAGTTAATCTTAACAGAGTGAAAAGGAAGCAAGGGAAACATCACCTTACCATTCCTTTCAACAGCAACGTCACTGACTTGCTCTGGAATGGGGGACCATGTGCCCACAGGGACTACCCCAAGGGGTTTTATAAAATACTTACAGCTGACAATCTTGCAGACCGTCTTGTGGGCTACAAAGAAAACAGAAATATTTGAGTTGCATTATATCAACCAAAACAAAAAAAAATTTCACTAACTCTCACTTTCCTATCTATTATATCTATATATTTCATAATAATAAAAACCTACCTTTGCATAATGATCTACATTATTTCTATAATATCAACTTAATGAGATAGATAGGGCAGATATTATGATACCCATTTCGTTGATGAGGAAAATGAAGCCCAAAGCAGATAAGAGAACTGGTCAAAGTCATATATTTAGAAAATAAGGTTTCCTGACTCTAGGACCTTATTGTACAATGTCAATAAATAATAATAATAATAATATAATCAGGGTATATAAAATAATATAAATATATATTTATATAAGTATATAAATATATAAATAAGGAACAGAAAAACAGTAACAGTCTACAAGAAAATAATAGTCTAAAGGGGGAAAGAGAAAATACAAAAGGAAGCTAGAGAGGGAAGGGGCAGAGTAGGTGACAGGCCCAGGGACAACTCAGGGGCATATTTCCTTGGAGTCCAAACCAAGCAGAGGTATTGATGGAAGGAGTCTCCTTTTAGAATTTTAAGTTTCAAGTTCTTCATGTATTAGAGATAATTCAAAAGCAATTATGAAAAACAGCATATATAATACTGCTAGAACAAACAAGTCTGTGTCTCTCAAGGGTAAAGTTAGGGAAAGAAAAGAAATTTAAGATTTTTGCCATAAAATATGGTTGATAATCTGAGATAACAGTGCAAAACAAATGAAGTACTCTTACAAAAACTAGTTCTCATCTTCCTCTTCTCTTTGCAGAGGTGGGGGACAATGGGTATGGAATATTGTATATATTGATTTGATTGATGTATTGATATGATTCTTTTCAAAATTTTTATTATAAGGGATAAGTTCACTGCACAGGAAGACAGTTAGAAATGGTGACATAAAAGCAAAATATATAAATAAAAATAAAATAAAAAACAGCTCTCCACTGTCATTCTATTTCTTTAAAAGGAACAAACCAGTTAATAAAAGAACAAACTTGTTTCATAGAAACAAATGCAAATATTTGTAGAGGACTAGATGAGTTGGAATTCCATTTTTGTTAACTATACTTTCACAGAGAATTGATGAGGATATTGAGCAATTTTTTTTTAAAGTTGTAGTTTTTCTTTAAGAAGTTAACAAGTTGCATGTTAGAGTGACATATTACTGATTCAATCACCTTCAGTAGTTCTCTATTGGCCTTGAGCTAAAGTACAAGCTTCTCAGTTTGTCATTTGAAGTCTTCCACAATCTGTCTGTCATTCAAATTTCCAGAAATCTTATATTACTTCCTTTCATACAGAGTCACATGTAGTGTTAAGAATTCTTGCCTGAGGCAAATTCAGTTGCGTGGGTGGTGGGCAACAGGAGTAGAGACAATAGTAAGGGGATGCAAAGAGATGTTACAGTTCAACCTTGAAAGAGCTTATACCATCGTGGAGTATGAGAGGAAGGTGAGATCCTATAATGACAAAACCATGGCAATGCAAACTCCAAGGGGACGGCTTACAAAGCAATGTGAGATGAGGTGTAGGGATGGAAGCTTGAAACAATAAGGAAGTGTATTCTATTCCATGCCTTTGTATCAGCTGACCCTCATTTCTGGAATGCGTTCCTTTCTCACTTTGGTCTTACAGAATGACTAAAATAACTTGCTTCCTTTTAAGGTTTAGTTCTATCGTTATCTTCTTCATAAAGTCTATTTTCTCCTCAAACTACCCATAGGAGCATCTAAACTGACTCTTAAGAGTATCAGACCTCATCTTGTACCTTCCTGAAAAAACAAGAAGCCATTTAATATGAACTTTCTTTTCCATATCTCAGAATCCCTTTACATTATCCCTCATTCCTGCTCTCTCAAATGTTCAATCTTACTATATATAGATTCCTTCTTCACAGCCTACAAACATCCAAATCTTCCCCAATGTCAAAAATCCTCACTACATCCTACTATTCTTTCAAGTTTTTGTCCTTTACTATCATTCCTTTCACAGTTAAACACCTAGAAGATTGCCTGGAATCCAGGACCATTTCAGTTATCCTGATTTATATTTGGCCTTGATCCAGATGGTACTGGAGAAGAAAGTGAGACAGTCCCTCCTCACTTAAATCCAATTCATCTTTTATCATAGCATCAATTCTCTGATGTCATGGTCTTCTTTGAGAATGAAGGACAAAGCAACAAAAATCTAGAAAAAAC